>NC_088297.1:8663162-8963162 GCF_032854445.1 Liolophura sinensis | reverse complement strand
CATTTGTTGAAGCTGGCTGAGGTGGTTATGGAATGAGGGTAGCCGTTCTCTTTCAGGTGGAAGTCCAGAAATTTCCGTAATGAGTTCAGCGAGCTTGGGTGGTAGTCCGATCCATTTTTCCGCTTGATCGTGGAGAAGAAATCCACCAGGTAAGAGTCCAATTCGGGCGGGGGAATGGTTTCGATTTCACGATAATCATTGTACCTGGTCAGCCAGGTGCGCAGTGTTCTAACGGCACATTTAGTGTTCTTGTGGGTTGAGCGCGGTTTGATCAGACTCATCCGTGATGACCACCTCACTCTCTGCTGACCTAGGCTCGAATCTACGCCCTGTGCCCACATGGCAGGAACACGCCCCTCGGCTGCATACCTTAACATCATCTCCCTATGTGCCACCACACTCTCCACCACGTCCAGCTCATGATCCATAATCTCCACAACTTCCACATCTGGTGCGTGTCTTCCTTCCACATCCACATCCACGTTCGGACCTTTGGTCCACTGAGTGTCAGTTTCAGGTCCGTTTCTCCAGTCAGATCCTCGCGCAACTGACAAGAAAAATAAATGCACATCTCTTGGATAAGGTGGTCCCAATATTCTGAATACATGTAGTCATTTGTTCAATCGTCAATGTTCTAATGTTGCCAGCAACAAATCCAGGACTCTAACCCCTTTCAATGAACATTATAAGTTCATAAATCCAACAGTTTGTCAGTAACCTTGTGCTGACAAGTCATGAAAATCTTATATCTCTCTTGCCACATGCACAAGTAATCCATGCAAAACATTTTCTTACGCAATCTGAAGAAGACCTGTCTTAAAACTAAAACGCACCTGTATATGAATGTGCCCACCTACAAGTACATAATGTACGTGTACGGCAATTCATGTTTATTATTGTTTTAGAAAAACGTATGTATTGTACAGTGTACATGTACTTCACCTTGTACAATGTATTTATAATATACAAGTAAAAATGTAGTCAAACATTTACTGAGGCATAAGTATTAATGTCATACACAAATGTGCATCTGAACACCTCTGTATGAAGAGAGTGGCATCAGCATTACTCTCTAGATACACCCCAGACCATTCAAATCTACTGACCTGAACACCTCTGTATGAAGAGAGAGGGATCAACATTACTCTCTAGATACACCACAGACCATTCAAATCTACTGACCTGAACACCTCTGTATGAAGAGAGTGGCATCAGCATTACTCTCTAGATACACCCCAGACCATTCAAATCTACTGACCTGAACACCTCTGTATGAAGAGAGCGGGATCAACATTACTCTCTAGATACACCACAGACCATTCAAATCTACTGACCTGAACACCTCTGTATGAAGAGAGTGGGATCAACATTACTCTCTAGATACACCCCAGACCATTCAAATCTACTGACCTGAACTCCTCTGTATGAAGAGAGCGGGATCAACATTACTCTCTAGATACACCACAGACCATTCAAATCTACTGACCTGAACACCTCTGTATGAAGAGAGTGGGATCAACATTACTCTCTAGATACACCCCAGACCATTCAAATCTGCTGACCTGAACACCTCTGTATGAAGAGAGCGGGATCAACATTACTCTCTAGATACACCACAGACCATTCAAATCTACTGACCTGAACACCTCTGCATGAAGAGAGTGGGATCAACATTACTCCCTAGATACACCCCAGACCATTCAAATCTACTGACCTGAACACCTCTGTATGAAGAGAGCGGGATCAACATTACTCTCTAGATACACCACAGACCATTCAAATCTACTGACCTGAACACCTCTGCATGAAGAGAGTGGGATCAACATTACTCCCTAGATACACCCCAGACCATTCAAATCTACTGACCTGAACACCTCTGTATGAAGACAGCAGGATCAACATTACTCTCTAGATACACCCCAGACCATTCAAATCTACTGACCTGAACACCTCTGTATGAAGACAGCAGGATCAACATTACTCCCTAGATACACCCCAGACCATTCAAATCTACTGACCTGAATACCTCTGTATGAAGAGAGTGGAATCAACATCACTCTCTAGATACACCCCAGACCATTCAAATCTACTGACCTGAACACCTCTGTATGAAGACAGCATGATCAACATTACTCTCTAGATACACCACAGACCATTCAAATCTACTGACCTGAACACCTCTGTATGAAGAGAGCGGGATCAACATTACTCTCTAGATACACCACAAACCATTCAAATCTACTGACCTGAACACCTCTGTATGAAGAGAGTGGGATCAACATTAAAATATAATTTACATACTGAATGGTGTTAATAATACCTCCTAGTCAATACTACTAATTGATTCATACAAAGGTGGTCAGCTTAATGGGTATAGGAAACGGTGTGCATTTCTGATGTCTTCCTTTCTGATGTGTGCATTTCTGATGTGTACATTTCTGATGTGTACATTTCTGATCTATACATTTCTGATGTTTACATTCTCGGGGTCTACATGTACCTGAAGCATGCCTAGGTGACAATTAAGCTGTAGTGACCACCATTTGGATTGTTTAAATAGATCTATGCTGTTTTGCATAAACTTTGCTATGTATAGGCCACTGGCCATTCGTCAATGTCAAACGTGACCTCTGACCTCACCAAATAAATACATGTATACATGAGGGCGAATTCTGCGTTTTGCGGTCAGAAAGTTTATTAGTTGCAGCTCAAAGGCTGATTTTAAAACTGCTCAGCAGGATCATAACATGCCAGTCATGCTTTCCAACTTACTTGTTGCTAATGTGCTAGGATCATGAAGCTATCTTTTACTTACAGACTTAGTCTTAATTACAAAACAGTTTACTGCACTAAAATTGTAACTGTTAACTGTTACAGTGAGGCAGCACCATACACATTAATGGCAATGAATGAATGAGCAAATGAAAACACCCCTTTGGAGAAGTGACAAGACCCATATATTTTGTCCCCCTTAAACATGTACAACACTTGACTAATGTTACTTGGATCAAGTAACCTTTGTCCAGTATTACAATCACAGAGTTTGATAATATGAGTTTTAAGACTTTCTTTGAAGATGAGTTTTCAAAAGTGTCATGTACCTATTTACAGGCTTAGGTTAGGGTTTAATACCACACTGGCAGAGCATTAATGATTATCAACACATGAATATTTCAGCCATATCAGAACCAGCAAACAGTGATGTCTGTCAACATGAGAATGGCAACATCCAAAAATTATTTTGAAAAAAAAAAAAAAAAAAAAAACAACAACAATCAGTTAAAAATTCAAAATATATACTGTAGTTTGCATAGCTTTTCATGTTAAAAAACACCCTTAATTTGTATTTCACTACAGCTTCACCACCAACACTGTGCAAGTATAAAACTCACCCCAGAGCATAACCCCACGTGGAATAAAAATATGTTTAAATATAAACCTATTTTGTTCTGCAGGCCAACACCGCAAAGCTTTACTTTGGTCGCCCTTTACAAGGAGCCTGCCTAGAGGGTTGACGTCATATTCCTTTATCCACGGGTTATTTGCACTGAGACAAGCTTGAAACACTTTGAGTACGGTAGACACAAACAATATATGTATTATCTATGAAAAAAAAACATATGCAATCAAATTAATTTTAATTACAAATTAAACTGAAAATTTTGAAACATTCCATGTATGTTCAAGTCTCCCTTTACCTGTTTGATTAGGATCTGTTGAATCTGACATCCTGCCAGAGTTATGCCCCCTTAGCTGACCTTCCTCTTTTGATGATGGCTCAACACTTGCATTGTTGACTCCTATAACTGACAACAAACTCTGTGTTGAATCGTGGCCAGCAGAAAAATTATTCTTCGACGCTAAAGACAGTCTTCTTGTTTTCGCATCAGAATGAGCTAGTGAAATGGATCGCTCTTCTGCATTTGAAAATGATCGTTTTCTGGAATGCAGCATTGTTGGAGAAAGTCTGTTTACATCGGAACCCAAATACCCAGTGAGTGCTTCAGAAGATTCCCCTGTTGCCAGTCTTTGTTCTGAGCTGTTGTTGTGAGATATACCCATGTGACCACTACCATTGTTCGAGTGGAGACTCACTGGAAAAACACGGTCACAGTCTGATGGTTCGTCTTTAACAGAAATTTCATACTCCCCGTCAATGACACGCGCTCTGCTAGCCATGTCCCTGTTTGTCTGGACATCGCGTGGTTCAGGTTGCACACGTCGAGCTGAGTTGCTGATGCCATGATGTTTGTGTCTAGCATTTCTACTGGCCAGTAAAAGGTCATTTCCCTCTAACACTGGATCTGATTGGACAGGTTTGGGTTGTTTCAACCCCTTCAGCCATGTTGGATCTGGAGTTGTTCCTGAGCAGTCTACAAATAGGCAAAGTATGGAGGTCAAAAAGCAGTTCATGAAAAACAAATCTTTTAACTTATTTATTTATTTTTTTTGATTGAAGTTTCACTCCGTACTCGATAATGTTTTACATATACCACAACAGCCAGCATTATGGCAGGAGGAAACCTGGCACATCCTGGGTGAAATCCACAACCAACTGCAGGCTGCTATTATGTAGACTTTCACACGGACAACTGGAGATGGAGCAGGCATGAGCTGAATTTGAACTCACATCGACTGCATTGGTGAGAGGCTAATGGGTCAAAGACAGCTCTGTGTAATGGCTGAAGGGAAGTGCTAATTTAATCATCAAATCATCCCTCGAATGTACACATATCATATAACATTTTCCTTAGAACTTGATAATACAGTTCATACCCTTTTTGTTTTGTAGTCTACAGGATGATCAACATATATATTATATTCAGTGACAATTCCATGTGATTGTTCTGACATAAACAAGATAGCAACACCATAATATGGATGCCATACAAACATGTAGGTATTTATGGGTTTATATATTAATAGTTTTCTCCGATAATCATGCCAGCTAAAGTGTCAATTCAAAATCACCTATATATCAAAAACTGGTGATAACGAGGAATGACATACTTGTCTGTTTCAGGGCACCAAGACGACCAAAATATATTTAGCCTTACATGCATGTATGTGTGCAGGTACCCTTCATGAACTTACAGCTAAATGTATGTGTGCATGTTCCCTTCGTGAACTTACAGGTAAATGTATGTGTGCATGTTCCCTTCGTGAACTTACAGGTAAATGTATGTGTGCATGTTCCCTTCATGAACTTACAGGCAAATGTATGTGTGCATGTTCCCTTCATGAACTTACATGCATATGTATGTGTGCATGTTCCCTTCATGAACTTACAGGTAAATGTATGTGTGCATGTTCCCTTCATGAACTTACAGGCAAATGTATGTGTGCATGTTCCCTTCGTGAACTTACATGCATATGTATGTGTGCATGTTCCCTTCATGAACTTACAGCTAAATGTATGGGTGCATGTTCCCTTTGTGAACTTACAGGCAAATGTATGTGTGCATGTTCCCTTCATGAACTTACAGGTAAATGTATGTGTGCATGTTCCCTTCATGGACTTACAGGTAAATGCATGTGTGCAAGTACCCTTCATGAACTTACAGGCAAATGTATGTGTGCATGTTCCCTTCATGAACTTACAGGTAAATGCATGTGTGCATGTTCCCTTCGTGAACTTACAGGCAAATGCATGTGTGCATGTTCCCTTCGTGAACTTACAGGCAAATGCATGTGTGCATGTTCCCTTCATGAACTTACAGGTAAATGTATGGGTGCATGTTCCCTTCGTGAACTTACAGGCAAATGCATGTGTGCATTTTCCCTTCATGAACTTACAGGTAAATGCATGTGTGCATGTTCCCTTCATGAACTTACAGGCATCTGTATGTGCACATGTTCCCTTCATGAACTTACAGGCAAATGTATGTGTGCATGTACCCTTCATGAACTTACAGGCAAATGTATGTGTGCATGTTCCCTTCGTGAACTTACAAGTAAATGTATGTGTGCATGTACCCTTCATGAACTTACAGGTAAATGTATGTGTGCATGTACCCTTCATGAACTTACAGGTAAATGTATGTGTGCATGTACCCTTCATGAACTTACAGGTAAATGTATGTGTGCATGTTCTCTTCATGAACTTACAGGTAAATGTATGTGTGCATGTACCCTTCATGAACTTACAGGTAAATGTATGTGTGCATGTTCTCTTCATGAACTTACAAGTAAATGTAATTGGGTTGAGGTACTAAAAAATACCCATAGGTACACTCCATAGATAGATCAGTTTTAAAGAGAAAAATGTGTGGTATCTACATGTACCACACAACATGTATTTAAACTGTGCCACAAGAAACAAATCAAACCCAACACAGATAGATATAGACATACCATACACACAGTATTACCTAATGATATTGCTCCTTTAGCTTTGTACTCTGCTATCCTCAAGTCCACCCAAACAGCAAACTGTGACAAGATATCCGGTTCACTGCAGAGTTCTCCAATAATGCAAGCAAATTTGTTCTGCACTCTCTCCAATGTCACTCCCATTGCAAATCTGCCTTATTAAAGCCAAGGTGACTGGTGATACAACTGTTCTTAACAGATTAAGGAATGCACTTCTGCTTTACACTGACTGTATTATCTGTGAAAGAAAGTTTTAAGGATTGAAACTTGAGTTGACAAAAAAGAAAGGTGGGCATTTACTAATACATTTTATAAATTTTACAATTCAATACTGAAAACGAACAGGCAGAACATAGTTCCATTACTGGTACATTAAAACTGGAGATCTACTTGTATTTTCATGTGTCTGCAATTTATGAAATTTACCTCAGACAGATAAAAATAAAAAATAAAAATTGAATCACAGGCCCTTGTATGGGTTAACAGTCTTGGTTATAATTTATAGTGTATATACTAAGTCTGCCTGATGGTAAACAAATCGCATCATACCTGGGCCTGTTTGACTGATACACAGGCCTGATACTGAAGTAATCTTAGTTGTAGAATGTAACTCTGAAATCGACCAACATCAGACATTGGGAGAGTTACGGAGAATAACTGCTTCCAATATGTCGGATTGACGGAAAGCCACATTTACATCATCTTCACACACACATTAAATCTTCCCTAGCATAAATCGATGTCAACCGAGTGGTCCCCACAATCAACTAACTTGTTATGAGTCTCGCCACACCAAAAATGATCCATGACAACTGCACAAATTCACAAAATAAATACATTTTCAGACACTACATCGAGTGTGGCCACCATCTCGTTCTGATAGTTGTTCATAAAAGTCACGTGATCGATGCAAGCGCAAAAAACAATAAGGTCGTCAAAGGGAGAAAATAACTATGGAAATCACTAAAGTAACACAAAGCAAATCTATTCCTCCATTTGGTTGGTTCACTCTCCCTGTCGTCAGATGGCGTTAATCGCTTCAGCCTCGTTTGTTCTCACAATTGATCAAAATGGTGAGAGACGGCTTATAGCTACAGTGAGAAGGGCCTGAAAATGTATTTATTTTGTGAATTTATGCCATTGTCATGGATCATTTTTGGTTTGGCAAGACTCAGAACTGGTTAGTTGATTATGGGACCACTCAGCTGACATCGATTTACGCTAGGGAAGATTTAATGAGCACGAGAAGATGCTGTAAATGTGGCTTACCGTCGATCCAACACATTAGAAGCACGTATTCTCCGTAACCCTCCCAACAATTTGTGTTTGTGTTGTTTACAGAGTTACATTCTGCAACTAAAGTAATTTACGTTAATCAGAACGTAATCATTATGACTCTGAATACCACATGCTACTATACACTCGCCACAGCTCAGCTCAGCAAAGTGGCCATTGAAGTTTGAGGTTTGTACATCTGTAATAATTTTAAATGGCAACATTTCAAAGCAACACGTTCTAGGCCTACTTCGTATTTTCAATTTTTCTTCGGCACGAATAGGGCTGAAATATTGCCGATGTGGCGCTAAGCCATAATCATTCATTCATTCAATTTTTCTCTTGTTTTTACTAAAAGTTACTGCAAATGTTACAACTGCGAATGGGTATGGTGACAAAAAAATTTACAATTTAAATTACATTAATTTAAAGTACACATGTACATTTTTAACTGTATAAATAAATCCGTGTTTTCAAGTTTAAGAGCTGATAAAAAGAGCCTAGACCGGACAAGGTTTTCGGCTCATTTGCCAGTTCTCGTAACAATTTACCCCTTTGATAGAAACTGTAATGAAATGGCCTCCGTCAACTGGGGAATTCACAGAATACAGAGCACGAACCAATATTGACAGACAGAACCGCCACAAAATCAACAACCATCATCAGTATACTATCCTGACCTCCAAATTAAGGAGAGTTCTACTTCCAGGGAGCATTCATTAGTTCAACATGGAAATACGTTGAAGCCGTTGCTGCTGTTGTTGTTTAGGCTCGATCACGTCGACCGACAGCAAATTCATAACATATAGGCCGGTATATGCTTTTGCTGTTTAAAATATATAAATCATCGTGTTTTGCCTAATGCATGCATGCATTATACGTACATAGATTTTATACATATACGTCGAAGAATTGCCAATGAAACAATTTGTCTATATATATATATATATATATATATATATATATATACGCACGCCAGGAGAGCCTTAACGAGAACGACATATTAAAATTTTATCTAGTAAGCTTCAGAATTAGAAACGTTAACTATATCTTTACACACCTTTAGTTATATGTAGATTTTTTTTTAAAATTCGTTACACTGACTTAAATGCATGTAGTCAAAGGTTTGGATAGTACGATGGGCTCAATGGACTATTCCGCACCTTTTTACTCTGGTTAACATTCTTTTGAACTTAAAGGACACAGAATGGACGCTGATTGGCTGATAATGGAGATAAGGTTTCCTGGGTTAAACCCTGCAGCTTTGGTCACGCTTGAATAAATCTACCACAACTAAAATTCAGCTTAGACTAGGCATAGGCTGGGCTTGCCTATATCTCACACCAGCAAATCAAACTCGATTCTGCGTCCCTTTAAACTATGTAGCCTAATGTGTGCCCGTGAACAAAAGAGCGAATGTGACATTAAATACTCTTATAGGGATAGGGAAAATCGATGTGACGTCACTGACATAGGCCTACATTATCAATATGTCCCATAGAGCTCATCTTCCAATTCAGACATTTGACTTTTTAATTCAGGAAACTAAAACCTAAAAAACAGAGATAAACGGTATTTTCAGAGAGTTTTTAACCCCCTTTCAACTGAAGCAGACTTCAGTTTTGATGTTAACAAACAGCCTCTCACCAATGTGGTCGCTTTGGGTTCCTCTCCGGCCGTAAGTGGGAAGGCCTGCCAGCAACCTGCAGATGGTCGTTGGTTTCCCCCGGGCTTTACCCGGTTTCCTCCCACTATAATGCTGGCCGGCGTAGCATAAGTGAAATATTCTTGAGTACGGCGTAAAACACCAAAGAAATAAATAAATTCGTGAATTCCGCCTATGACCCCATGCATATCTCTTCGTTTACTATTAGGATTGTGGGGCAAGCAATTTACAGGTTACAAGTTCCGTTTTCCATTGTTTTTAAAACATTGAAACATGTTCAGATTGAGACCCCATTCTTAAGAAATCTCATTCCACCACGAATACCATTACAGATAACTGCAAATCTGTATTTATTTGTACTAGCATCACGTCGAGCGGGTACTGCACTGCACTCCAAATACAAATCCCAAACCAAGAAGATTGATTTGACTGATCGATTGATTGATTGACTGACTCTTTGTTGTTAAACGCCATATTCAAGAATTTTTCACTTTTGCTAGGGTTAGTTTTTAAGCATGGAACAAGCCGCAGTGATCCGGGTAAACCACCGACCTTTGACAAGTAACAGACAAAATGCTATACAAGCATGTGACCTATAGGGCCTACAGATTTGCACACCGTATTGATTTATTTATGTATTTATTTATTTGATTAATGTTTTACGCCGTATTCAAGAATATTTCGCTTATACGACGGCGGCCAGCATTATGGTGGGAAGAAATCAGCCCGGAAAAAACCCACGATCATCCGCAGGTTAAAGCCAGACCTTCCCACGTACGGCCAGAGAGGAAGACACCATGAGCTGGACTTGAACTCACAGCGACCGCACTGGTGAGAGGCTTCTGGGTCATTACGCACACCGTATTGAAGGAAGCCAAGTGCTGGAATTCAACGAACGTAAGACTGCACAGGCTTCCACACTAACGCCGTTGACCGCTTTCTGTCATCAATGTTAATACGGACACTGAGAGTTTGTAAATCTACAAATGCGCTGTCGGCGGGCGGGTTTGAACCCGCTCCTGGAAGGGGATCTCATGTACATACACAAGTACTCAATGAGCAGCGCACCCTGACCCAAGAAGAAATCTGTATCCTTTTAACAGCAGCTTGGATGAGCTTGCTCAGCAATAAAGTTTTCTGCTCAAAATATGAACAAAATCTCCAGCAAATTTTATTTATTTATTTATTTGAGTTGTGATTTAGCGGCGTATAATTCACTTTAACAATGACGTTCAGCTTCATGGGTGGGGGGTTAACCTGGAGGCAACCACCGCCTGTAGGCAAATAACTGAGAAACTTTCGCACTATTGACATACAGATTTCCATTGCCAGAGCACATGTATCCAGTACAGACAAAATTGTGGAGAAAAAAACAAAGATTAATTTAAGATTTTACATCTTTTCAAAAAACCACTATTCTGTGCAATTTTCTGTTAGTGGGTACTTAATTCGTGGACTGACTGCCTTGTGCATTATGCCAGAGCCAGACGGAGAAGCGATGAATGGCGCTTCGGGTGTTACTACTGGTGTTGTCTTCAAAACGCTTCCTTCTGGGATAGTGCTTCTTAGGAAAACTGTTGTTTTAAAGGCAAAGGCCACACTAAAATGAAGTATATATCCCATGAAACACCATTAAAGACTGCTCAGTAAAATAGTTGCATCTCGTTGTTTTAGAATTTTTCTAACCGAGTAAAATTGTGTTAAACGATCAGGTTATATGGTGGTCCGTTGTGACCCAGAAGGTATCAATTACGTCACATCTATACTTTTTTTCTCGGAATAATTTGTCTCAAAGTCAAATCCATGAATGCATGTGTATCCATTTTGAATGATGAAATGTAGCAGTCTAATGTGTGTTTAGTAGCAAAAACCTTATGTGACGTCACTGTTAGCATTGTGGTCTGAAAAGACCACCATAGAATAGAATATTTAGATGCATTTCACTAAGTTATACAAATTGTAAAAAACCCAACTATTTTCCTGGACAATGTTTAATGGTGTTTCATCTGATACACATTTTAGTGTTTTCTTTGCCTTTAAGACATTTTATGGCTAAAAAGAAAGCTGAAAAGGTCTTTAGTTCTTTATTATGGAAGGGACGAACTCTTCGAACACAGTGACCGAGGTGTTCCACTCCAACAGTCGGCAGTGCATATGAAACTGTTAAGGATCCTTAAAGGAGAAGAAAACATAAAAATGATGCCAAAATCATACGAAACAGCGTCTAAACTTACTTGTAAGTATGGCCTTAAATATTTTTTTTTAATTTTGAATTATTTTTCAAGAGAAAAGGGTATTTGCAAATGTTTTTCAATGGTGGGTACTTGGGACCACCTTTTGGTATTTATCGTCATTGCATAATAATGTTCTAAATAAGGATGTGATGCACGTGTAATAAATTCATTTAAATGTAAATATTTATATCCAAATGTATGCATTTAATCTGAATTATGATATTTACGATATTAAAAATATAAATACGATTAAAATCCAGGTTGAACACAATTGTTAACTGAAAAGAATCAATTCTATTCCAAATGTATTTATTAAACATGTGCTACACCCTCATTTATGACATTATTAAACAAAGACTATATATACCAAAAGGTAGTCCCAAGTACCCTCCACACAAATATTGTTTTCAAGTGTCTTTTTCTCTTAAAAGAAAAATCGAACTAACTTTTCGCACTCTTTCACCGATCTTTATTTAATTATTATGTTTTCTCCACCTTTAAAGTAAACATAAACACTGCCACTATATACACATAGAAAAATATTATAGGACATAACTATAAGACAAATATGTAAAAAAAATCTATAAAGTTTTGAAAGGGGAGAAGATAAGGTTCAGCATTGGGGACACGGTATTGACGGACAGTTCTCTCCGAGTAAACATGTTGTAGAAGTTTGAATGAAAGGGTCTGTTATCAGTCAGAAGGTCCTGCTATGTTCGGTAAATTCCATGAAGTCGGTATAGCCAGCTAGCCAAAATGCTTACACCCATGCAGGATAAGAACGAGCAGGACCACTAAAACACGAAACTTGTGTCCACGAAAATCGCCCTGACCGAGCGCCAAAGTAAAAGAAACATCGGCATTTTTAACACGGAACAGAGCTGAAACTCTACGGTTGAATATCAGGCGTTTTTCTTTGTATTTGCTCATTATCAGATTGTTTAATACGGATCGTACAGGAGAGCTCCTAGGTTTTGTAACGTCACTCTAGATAGTGGTAACATGGCAAAAAAGCGTCACCAAATGAGAGGCTAGGTACTGACGATTATGACTGTTTACTTTGTTTAATTTTGTAGAATTTTTAAAATATTTTTAGAACATTTCTGGAATACTACTTTATTAATTAATTAATATTCACTTGAACAGATGTTCTTGAATCATACATATATAATTGTGTCTGGCATGGCAGTGATCAAGACACATAGCAGATCTTACTCCACCATGGACGTATTAACGGAGTTCTGTCTCAAAGACTCCACTAACATGACGGAAGACAAGAGGCTACAACATAGCTATAACATGACAAAATGGCGTGACCAAATGAATGGCTAGGCTAACAACTGTTTGCTATTTATTTTGTTGGCAAGCGGTGTAGAATTTTTAAATATTTTTACAACATTTCTGGAATACTGCTTTATTAATTATTTCAGCTTTAGTGGCTGCCCTTGTGTTCACTTTAAGGTTTAGATGCTACTGTGTTCACAAGAAAAGCCTGGAAATGCTTCGTCAATGTCACGTAAGATTGTGCGATTATTCCCATACAATAATCAGCTTTCCTTGTTGCCTTCATTATACAATTCCTCGACGAAAGAAAAAACAAATCAGTCTTATTAGTTTCTAGCAAGATAAATCTATGAAATCTGACAAATCTATATAACTATATTCCCTAACGGACTTTCAACTTTAGGCGTGGAAGATTTATTATCCCATGCTTTCCCAAGTCAGAGGGCCATACAGCCTTTGACCTGCTAATGGACAGATAGGTTTGCATGGCCTGTCGTGGAAACAGAAAACAATCCGCTGAGTTCAACAATTCTAGCATTGAAAGTGTCTTTGCTGTTAGCGAAATCCGGTGAATTAACAATGGACACTGGATAATGATGAGATTTCAGGTGTCTCTGTAGCCTTTCCCGGAGGGACCGGAGCGATCTGGGTGTGTATTCCCCGCCCTCTTGTCTCCGGACAGTCCGGTAAAAATCCGAGAGGAACGGGTCCAGCTCTTCCGGTGGAATGGTCTCGATTGGCCGGTTGTCTTGTGCGTTATGCCAGAGCCAGACGGAGAAGCGATGAACGGCGCTTCGGGTGTTACTACTGGTGTTGTCTTCAAAACGTTTCCTTTTGGGAAAGTGCTTCGCCGGAAGTGAATTCTCAACTCTCGGTTCCATCGTCTCAGAATAGCGCAACGTCAACTCGTCCCAACCTGAAACGAAGAATTTAACAACGTCGTTTACGTATTTTAAACTAGAAAGTTTTGTGACCAAAACAAATGATAACCCCAATTCCACCCACACCACGTCCCTATACCTATAATAGTGAAAACAAACAGTGAAAATATTAGAATGGTTAAATGCTGATCCAACTGACTGACGTTTAGACACCAAAATCTTATCACCTTTCAACCGAGCTGGCATCTGAGGTCAAGAAGTCGTCGGTTTTCTATCATTGCACACTTTCAACGCTTAATATAAGTCACGCAAAAACAAAACAAAACAAAAAAAAAAAAAAACAGCAAAAAATAAATAAGATGTGTTAGCTGTCTGCATATCGTCAAATTTCATTGGGAGGGGTGGGAGGCAGGAACAAACATTTGTTGTTCATCACTGCACATTCTTAATAAATATTCCACAAAGCCAGTTTTAAATTTAGAATATAATTTGAACGACAACATTTGTTTAAAAACAGATCTTGCAGATCTAATGTGAAGATATATTAGCCCATGTATCCAATAGACACAATATAGGCCCATGGTCAAGAATAGAATGCACTCAAAAAATTCATTTGCCAATTTTGACAGAAAATCTGTCGTCTGAGTGATGGTAGAGGGCATTCTGTTATTATAATATTCTGTCATATTTAACATGATATCTTGTTGGTTTACTAGAATCTTTATGCTGAATCAATATGTGTGAAATATTTAACAGAACAATCAGGCACAACAACAGAATGCATTCTAGCATCACTCAAATAACTGACTTTCTGTTAAAAATTAACAAATTAATTGTTTGAGAGTTTATTTAGCTGGCCTACTTTATCCGCCACACATGTGGTATAAGAACTTCAATCAAATACCAGGGAAGCGCTCGGCTTATTCCGCAGATCGGTAATCGGTCAGAGTTTGTTTTATTTTAACCAAGGCGGTCAGGTTTGAGAATGAAGGAAACCATCTGTGGAGGAGGCCATCTGTGGAGGAAGCCATCTGTGGAGAGTCTAGGTACATGTCCAACATGCTTATTCAATGAGACGTATTAACTTATTTATTTAATTGGTGTTTTACGCCGTACTCAAGAATATTTCACTTATACGACGGCGGCCAGCATTATGGTGGGTAGAAACCGGGCACATCCCGGGGGAAACCCACAACCATCCGCAGGTTGCTGGAAAACCTTCCCACGTACGGCCGGAGAGGAAGCCAGCATGAGCTGGCCTTGAACTCACATCGACCCCATTGGTGAGAGGCTCCTGGGTCATTACGCTGCGCTTGCGCGCTAACCAACTGAGCCACGGAGGCCCCCCCATTGAGACATGGCATACTTGGTAGAAAACATGCACTCGATCCACATTTCCTATAACATGATAACTGACATTCTATCCTACGAATAAGTGGAAAATTACCCAGGTCTGCTACGGGGTTTTGATATTTATTTTATCGGATAGTAATAAAGTTTCTTTTTATATCCAGTTTGGCCACTGAGCTTTTGCACGTCTGAATGTCTGACATTATATCGCATTAATCAAATGAGTTTTTAAGCTGAGTTTTATTTCTTGCCATAAATTTGCAACGAGAGCTGGATTCGAGCCTGCAACCTCACTGGTCAATGAGAGATCTGGATAAAACATTACCTCTTCATACGGTAAATGTCTATATACCAAAGGCCAATGAATTGTCTTAAAACTTTGATATGAAAATAAAAGCCGAGCAACGCCTTCATGTATGTTCACAGAAGTATATTAATATAGATGGGTATTACGCCGTCGGATGTCACTTTTTAAGACTTCAGGGATGCGAGGCTTTAACGCGCGAAAGTCTGTCAAGTCAACTACACCCTGCAGCGTTGTTAATCATGACTGACACAATATGACTGGTGTTCATACGCTTATGTGGCGTCAGTCAGGTTTCAGTGTGAAGAAAACCTGAAATGCACCGGCTATAAGCCATTAGGGGACCCCTGGGCATTTGCTTAAAAAAAAACTTTTTAAGTAATTATTTCACAACCCTTGGTGTACCTAAACTCACACCTAATCCAGGGTTAATTCAACTAAGAGGATATATAAACGCAACGTAATATTGTTACATTGTCCGCACATTTACGGATGACAGCTATTTTGGTACAGGTAGCATGAATCAAACTGATGTTCTTGTACAGTGTATTCGGATGTTTATATTCATTGATTATAGCGGGATCCAGTCACTTTATAACGCGCAAAGGTTTAGCTGGTACAAACTCAAAACGACCAAACACTTTTTGACATGCACTAGGTTGAGCCTGCTGTCAGGATTTCTGTTTGAGATATTGCTATACAATTTGAAATACCAGGTTTTGGGATAATACCCCACACTTACATGTTCAGCAAAAATGGAAGGAGGAATTTATGGTTTAACATTATTAAAAAATGTTTCTGTTCATCCTTTAAAATAGATATTTTTCTTCAGAAAATAATGTGGGATTTCGCCAAAGTTTTGCCTTACCTGAAAAACATACATTGCTAATGAATACAATACCATTTTGTGTCAGATAATTTGCCCTGATGAGTATACGAACATCAGCCCGTGCAAACGCCACTACACACGTGTAGTCCTGCATAATGACGTCAAAGTAGGTCACTCTGAGATTTTTCTCGGAGGATTACCAGTCTATATTGGGTGTTCGGAGCTCGCGGACTAACGACCTGACCAGTGGCATCAAGATTTAACATGACAGTAAATGCAAAAATAATTTTGGACAGCCTGAATTGTGGCTTCGGACAGTGACGCCATTATTCTACAAGGTCGCGTATCACTGCACATTAGCTAGATATGCACATATGTATGTATGTAGGTAGGTATGTATATGTATGTATGCTTAGGTTTAACGTCATACTTAACATTGTTTTTAGTCATATGACGACAAGGAGTCATTAGGTGTTTGTACATATACTAGGGCGAGTTCATGCCGTCAAAGTGCCACTGAAGCATTATGCCTAAGACACCAGACATGATAACCCACCCAGTCACATACTGACACTGAGCCAACTAGTCCTGCTTCCTCCCTCTAACGTCTCAGTGCTAAACGCCAAGCGAGGCAGCAACAGGTACCGTTTTCGGTATGACCCGACCAGGGTTTGATCAAGGGTCACCAGACTTCGAGGCGGATGCTCTAACGCGGTCCACTAGCTGCATGGCTGATACAATTTTACGTTTGTAATATATTACAAACAACTGCAACGAGGGCGAGGTGCTCATGTAATGAAAAATCTAACACGACGTAATGCCAAGGAAAATTTAGGACTTACTGTGTAATATTTATACACATTTTATTTTTATATTCAACACGTCGTAACAAAACTGATAAATGATTTTCCTACAATAATCTGGGATATGGCGTAAATTATTCATGGACTGACAAAACATAACAGATACATGCAGCAGAAAAACTTGAATTAAAGTTGAATGATTAGGTCAACTTTTTATTTATTTATTTATTTATTTGATTGGTGTTTTACGCCGTACTCAAGAATATTTCACTTATACGACGGCGGCCAGCATTATGGTGGGTGGAAACCGGGCACAGCCCGGGGGAAACCCACGACCATCCGCAGGTTGCTTGCAGACATTCCCACTTACGGCCGGAGAGGAAGCCAGCATGAGCTGAGCTTGAACTCACAGCGACCGCATTGGTGAGAGGCTCCTGGGTCATTACGCTGCGCTAGCGCGCTAACCGACTGAGCCACGGAGGCCCCTCAACTTTTTATCACTAAAACTAAAAATAGCACAAATGATAGAACTGAACGTCATAAAATACAGACATGGCATACGTAGTGTATTTGCATATTTCATTTCCGATATACTACTGAAAGACTAAGATCTCAGCTACATGAAGAATATATTTATTCATTTATCTGATTGGCGTTTTACTCTTGTACCATATATTCTGTACTCAAGAATATTTCACTGATACAACGGCGATCAGCATTATGGTGCTGGAAAACCGAGAAGACTATCCTCAGGTCCTTGGTTGACTACTTGAAGAAGGAAAACTATATTTATTCCCACGTTAAAAATTAAGTAGTGTTGAACCAAGTAAAAGTTTGCAGTTCCAAGCAAAAGCCGAGTACGCATAAAAGTTTGAGGTTAAACAAAGCAATGCATAAATATTTCAAGAAAGGGAAAGAGAAGTTCCAAGTAAAACCAAGTAATGGATAACTACCACAAAAACTGGAAAAGTTACTTAACCCAAGTAATGCAGGGAGACGAAAAATCAGCCCTATGAGTTCAAAATCTCGCAAAAAAGTACCGCAAAAAAAACAGATCTTGAACACAAATCACGACAAATAATCGACTGCACAATAAAGTTCGTTGGTTAAAAAAAACATTTCAACAAGTTTGTAATACTTTGCATGATCACAATTCAGGTGGCCAACGGTAATAATATCAAAGGATAAAAAAAAAAACTAAACCTGAAGTGAAAAATTCCCTAGACAATTCACAGTAAAAAAATTAAATTGACAATTCACAGTAAAATTAAATTGACAATTCACAGTAAAATTAAACTGACCAGGATCCTAAATTTTCGGGTAGTAGGATCAGTCCAGTTTAATGTCTCGCATGTACTGACACCTTCTAAGAGATGTCCACAAAATTTTCCATCCACACACAGGTCACACATATTGCTAACTGCTAAAACTTGGTACCAAATCACTAATACCACGCAATTTGACTGGCGTTCACATTTGCATTGGACATCCGAGCAGTAAGTTTCCTTCAAAAGCATTGGCGACCCGGAAACCGTATGCTGCAGAACTGTGACACAAGTTATGTCAAGTGTTTATATCCCAGCTTGTAACATTTAAGGCAGCAACAGGTTACGGTAGAAACGAATACATTACAACACTGTACGCGTTTCTAAAATAGCAATGGTTCGAGATCCCCAACTAAACTATCGCCACCTCATGGGAATAAAAAATATGCCCTCTCCTTTGTTTTATATGTGCAAACCAAAAACTTTTCGAGCCTCCTTTAGGAAATCCTGACACGACGGGTTTATTGATTTTTTGTAGAATCCTGATGTTGTTCAGCTGTGTCTTGTTCTCTGGTTGTCTCCGAGGACGCCACTGCAAAGGTTAAGTGAGCGGATCGTGATCCTGTGATGATAGCCGACCTCTCTTTGAAAGCTTTCTGACTTTTGGCAAAACAATGAGACTTGACGATAGACTGGGAATAGCTAGCGTGGCGTAGATGACGGTCCAGCCTCGTTCTCAACTGCACGAGCGACTCGACTTGGTAATCGGCGCCATTTTGTTTCTTGACGGTCGGCCAGAATTGTGACAAGTACTCGTCGAGTTCCTCGACAGGTATGTCTTCGATTTTGTCGTATTTGGTGGCTACTTCAGGGTGAAAATTCTCAAAAAGCCATCTTTCAAAAATGGACACTGCACTTCTGGTATTGAGAGCTGTCGTCTCGGATACTTGCCGATTTCTCCCGAAGTCTGGGGGACTCACGACCGGGTTGAAGGCGAACGGAATTTGCCGAGGATAATGTTGGCTCACGTGACTTCTTCCAGACAGATTCAACGGTCCACTGTCCGCTGTCGATAAGAAGGAGAAAGGTTGGGCATTAATGAAAGTTGCCAAACTACAACTTTTTTACACGCAAAAAAGGCTTTCGTCGTGGGTTTTCTTAAAGGAGTATACATATCTGTACGTATATTGTACAGTGTACATGAAACACTTGTAAATCTATACAGCTCATGCATTATCAATTCACATCTCCTCCCAACGTCCTCCTAGGGAGCACAGATTTAAACTAGATAAGACATAATCCCATGTTTCGACCCAAGAACACGGTGAAAAATGATCACTGAATGTACAAATACTGCAACACTGTGTCTGTGTGTTAGTTTGAAAGCTAATGTAATGCAGGTGAACAAATAATCAACACGCACGCCACAATGCGATATGTGATATTAATTATGGATTAAGAATCAACGTAAAGACTCTGTAATAGCCAAATGTAATAAACATGCTGTAAAAGTCTTGGACAATCTGGATTTCAACCAGAGAAATGTGTACTTCTTGATGATAAGGATCATACAATACAGTTAATTAGCTTTCTAAGCACAAACGACAATTTGTGTAAATTGATAAAAGAACGTCACATATTGAAACTTAAATACACCCCTTACTCTGTAAGCAGAGATACATGTTAGGCCTTGATGCTATACTAACAACGGAACTAATGAAACGTTAATAAATACTGAACACAAAATTGTAAACGTAGAAACCACCGCGGTTTGATTCTCAGGAATAGGGAAAAAGCATCTGATCTTACTAGAAGGGATCAAACCCGGGTTGGGCCATACCAAAGACTTTAAAAATGACTGGTTGGCGCGGTGTCAGTATAATGTGACTGGGAGGGGTATCATATCTGGTGTCTTCAGTGTGACACTTCAGTGGCGGCAGCACTTTGGCAACATGAACTCG
The DNA here is from genome assembly GCF_032854445.1 of Liolophura sinensis. Classification (NCBI taxonomy): domain Eukaryota; kingdom Metazoa; phylum Mollusca; class Polyplacophora; order Chitonida; family Chitonidae; genus Liolophura; species Liolophura sinensis. Next base: position 8,942,938 of record NC_088297.1, on the reverse strand, counting down.
CCCTGCCAAACACAATGACTCCTCGTCGTCATATGACTGAAAAATTGTTAAGTACGGCATTAAAACCCGAGCATTCATTCATTCAATCTAACTAGAAGGCAACCCGAGAGCACAAACTTCAACCACAGCATGGCGAGTTCCAACAAAGCGGCAATACTCTGCTGGTATTATTACAAGCTTAAAGAAAATATTGTATTTGGGTCTTATCTGACAATACTGATAAATCGTATAAACTATTCCTTTGTCCGGATCCAGATTATTTTATAGATTTGTGATTGGCCAATTTTACCCAAAATTCGTGCATAACACTTCCCGTCAACTTCCTGACACACAGACAAATTTTGCCTGCAATAACATAACTTCCTTGGCATATATGTAGGAATTCTGATACAAGAAAAATATGTAACATATTCAACAAGACAGATTATTATTCACAGAGTATAAAACAGCCTTGGACATGTTTTTGATTTTTCTTCAAGCAACGAAGTTTAAAGGAAGTGTGTGGGGTGATGAGTGGAAACCTGTTGGTAAGATACGCCCGCAAACAGAGTAAAGAGTGACCTGTGAATAGCTCTTTAAATGAACGACCATTTTAAAACCATTCCTAAATACCTTTTGATTCCTTTTCTGACACATTGAAGATCCATTATTTATCATTCCATGGCTGTAATATCAAAAACTGATATCAGCGTTGTTTGGAAAAGACGGTTTATCAAATGAAATGGTCTCACTACTTCTTTCTTGCATCGTGCATTTAGTTTTGAGTGAGTGAGTGAGTGCTTGGGGTTTAACGTCGTACTAACAATTTTTCATATGACGACGACATTTGGTTTTGATAATTTTGAAAAGAATAATACCTATAGATGACTGTGGGCTTGAAAGTTCTCACCATAAGAAATCGTGTGTTCACAAAGTATTGGATGCACAGGCCAAACAACATTGAAAATAGGTCAAGGTTACTAAAAACGATAAGGCTCTTCTGAATCTACAGGTGCACATGTGTTACAAGCTGAACTAAAATTGTCTGTCATAAAATGTAACTTAAAAATGGACCAAGGCCACTGGAAAATCAATCAGGATTTTTGAAAATGATCTTTGCCGTGTACAAGTGGGCCTCACCAACGTCTCATTCACATATACATGCAAGTTTTTGTCTTGACAAGTAATGGACTTTTCGAATGAAATTTCTTTCACCGCAACAGCAAACCTTGTCAGCTTCTAGTGCCGGGTTCACAAAGGATAAACATGGATGACAACCATGATGTTGCACTTTAAATGAAGACATCCACACTGTGTTAACCGATATTTTGTTGCAATATATATGTACACTTAGAACACGAAACTGTGGTCCTTTCTAAAAGTTTCTTAAACTTGTTCTTATGTCGAAAACCGAAGATCAACTAATATTTTTTTAATCAAAGTTGCCAAACTTCAGTCTTTATTAACATGATATTGCGCTTATCCCCAAGCATTAAATAAAATTAACATGCTGCAGCAAAGATTATACTTCTCACAGCGCATGCGCGCAACTCTACGTTCGCTTTACATCACATCAATTACCAGTAAATTTTGTACGGAAATCTTGAACACCACAAACTTCACTGTGTTCACTCTGATAGGATAGAAAGTGATGTTAACACACAAAACCTTTGAATCAACCGATACCACGTTTTTATTAATACTCGACACACAAGAAATCAATTTTATCTAACGGATGTGAAGCATGATTCGAATGGACATCCATGAAACAATTTCACTGAAAATATCATCAGTTGAGATTATAAGCCTAAACAAGCCAACATCTTCTCCATAGCGTTGAAAGTCAAAGCCAGCGTAGAGAGCGGTGCATGCGTTTTGATGCGCAAAGCTTTGTATAGCTATTGCAATTATCCTTCTCGGAAAAACCGCATTGTTGTTCAAACCATGAGGGAAATATTACATGCAGACAGTAAAGTTTCGCGTCCACGTTCTGGTCGAAAGCCCCAGACGATTAGCATGCGCTGCTGCATGGTTATTAGAGGCCAGTCTGTGAGGTCGTGGGTTTGAAACCCACGTTGACCATAGCTCAGTATTAAAATTAGTACAGTCCTTGGAACGTCTCGAGGAAAACCAAAAAAAAAACAAAAAGAGAGCAGGAGAAAAAGGCGCGTTAATAGAGACCGTTAGTTGGAAACTACAAGTTGTAATTTCTAACTTCAGACTTGAACTAGTTTACCTATTCTACTTTGAAGTTACAAGTTCAACTTTTAACTTCTAATTAAAGGCCTCTGATAGTGTAGATGGCGTGGACACTTGTGTGGCATCTGTGTAAGCCAGTCGGACTAAAATAGCTAACGGTATACACAACACAGATACTCGTAGAACCAAATCCGTCACCATGTCACTCGAGAGCACTGAAGTCAACGTTCATGACGTTGGAGAAATTCGGCAGGCGTTTCGACTCCGTTCTCCTCTTATATGCCAGAAGGCTCTTGACAAACACAGCTGACTCCGCCACTATCGACATAGGGTAGCCGCAGGTCTTTAAATGGAGCTCTAACCGGGTCCGCAACTGACTGAGGGACTTCGGATTGTAGTCCGCACCGTCCTGACGTTTGACAGCTCCCCAGAACACCTCCAAGTACCTGTCCAACTCCACAGGCGGAATCTCCTCTATCCGGCGATCGTCTTGGTACGGCGGCTGCTTTATCCAGCGTTCGAAGATGGACACGGCGCTTCGGGTATTGACCGTTGTATTCCGACTGGAGCCCTGTCCTGGCGACGGCCTATGGATGGACTGTCGGCTGTTAACCATATCGCCGCCGAACGAACCGCCCTCGTTGAAACTAGCCGGCTGTGATACCCTGTCCTCTTCCATCGGCATCACTGGTAACACAAAACGGGATACAGAGGACGGTAAGAAGAAGGAATGGTAAAGCGAGACATCCAAGAGTATTGGTTCACCTGCATGTGGCCCACAATACTGACTGTCACACACGACACACATTAATGTTGCGAGTAATGTTGCGTGTGATTCGCTGTTTTGGTTGATCAAGGTGGCCAATTCGATCACATTACCTTCAAACCTCCAGGTTGTATGAAATCGGTTTGAATTTATAAGTGCAAACTCCAACACTCGTACCCACCACTTAACCAACAATTCCCTCTCACAAGACTCGACTTGAAATAAATGATAAAACGTCTTTTTCCCACCCGTATATAAAAGCTGGTGATTTCTTCTCTTTTACAATAAACCAATAGCTTCACGAAGACATAGGAAATAACAAAGCTCTCCCGGTTCTATAACAGGACAGTTATTGACGCATGATGATATTAAACAGTTAACCGAGATATATGCAAACAGTTAAGCATCGCAGTCTTGGGCAAGTTTTCACTTTGTCCTTAAAGCATTATTCCCTATGGCTACAAGAAGGCACATGTACCACTGCTTACACTGATATTTCCAATCCTTTACACATATGTTTTCACACGTGTCTTCCCGGTGCTTTTCAAATCGGTACAGTGAAACCCATTTAGCTTACACAAAAATGCTTAAAGTGCCAGAATTGGGAAAAAGTAAACGAACTCTGAGGTGTTAATCAGAAGTCTCTTAACTAGGTTTTGATTAACTGATGTCCATAAACAAACAAAAGTGATCACATAATGGTATATGCACACGTTTCCTTTATCGATACAACTTAATCAAACTGGATCAACACAAAGCCGAAACACGCAATTCCTAGCAGGAAATAAACACCAAACATATCTTACCCTGTCAATGGAGCTAAACACTTGTTTCAACGCGACCAAATACTGACAAGCATTTCTACTCTAAACGTATTAAATATTTTTTTCATTAACCACAGGCCATTCTAAGCCATATCAGGGCTTATAAGCCTTGTTACAATTCACTGAAACTGAATAAGGTACTTCCGCATGTCAGGTACACAAGTGGTTTATGTTGGTAAATATGATCTGACGAGCACAAGGGATAACGTCTTCATAAGTCTGTCATAAAGTATTACATCTATCCTGCATCAGTCACACTGAACAATAAGTCAATATCAAGGCCACTGCATATGAATACTTCGAGTGTCGCCCAAGCATACGTGGATGCTTGGCATTAAGTTGCTAGCCTGGCGTTCTAGAAATGTATTCCCGATGAACTGAGCAAACGGAGGGACGGATAGAGGGACGGGCACCTTCCACTAAGCCACCATCCCTTCTCATGTCAACGTTACTACTCTTTCCATTCGCATCGAAGCAAGGTGAAGTCAAAGAAAGATTGAACATTTGTAACCAATGTGTGGACATTTGGTTGACTTATTTGCAACAATATTGCTTATGATTGGTCAAATGCGAGATGTTGATTGACAGTTTGAAAAGGTCTGTTCTGGTAGAGGGGTAAAAACAAATGCCCTGAAGTGAGTTAAAACAAAGAAGCAATAAATGTGTGTTAATGTACAGAATAGCGACGGCTCCAGAATGTTTTACAAGTATTCTTCGAAAGCATGGAATCTAGGCGCCGAAACTTTCGCATACCAGCCGTCAATAAATAAGGCCGTTCCGGGTCAATAACCGGAAGGTCAATTCCCAAAACAACGTATGACACGAACCACCAAAGAACTAAGAAAGTACATGACGTACGAAAATAGGACGGTGCCACGCAAAGAGAAGCAGTTTTCAATGATGTTGGAAAGACGCAAGGTGTGTTCCAGGCGATTGAGTGAAATCAGTATTCAAGTTGTGTACCATGAAACAAAATATGTACCTCAGTTGCGCTCTGATTGCAACCGATCATATATCCAACGCGGCGATCTAATTCAACACGATAAATATACAGCCGTAGCCCCGGGTTAAGCGGTATTAGACAGTCATGAAGCAGAGCGCCAGAGATGCTGGACGCACGGGCCATATTTACTGACAACAGAGTTATACTAGAACACTCTCGTACGAGCACAAAAGTTTTTCTTTTTTTAATTGCAACTAATCGTTAACCATAACAATACTACCCAATGTGGTGAAAATTTACAGATTGTCTGAACACAGAAAAGTTATGCAAATGTATACTATATATACATCTGGGTGTACATTGGAGTTTAGACGTCTATCTGTCAGCATTCAGACGTTCAGTATATGAGTATATCAGCAAACACGTACTATAGACAGTACAGAGCCAACACCATTACAGTTTTTACAGTTTATTGCTACAAAACAGATTTTAATAATAGCAGCATCACAACCTAACTTACACGTAAATAAGTTAAAACTTCTACACAAATGAGATTCGGACAAGTCCTCTTAATGTGTTGATGCGCCCTTTATACTTGTCAAGTTTGACAAACAGAAGGTTTTTCCCGTCTCCAAGCAATTGTTTTGTCATTAAAAATGCTATAAAAAACAATGAATTAATAATTAACCAACAATTAATACTTAACCAACAGACATATATTTTAAAGCTTTTCGTCAATCTGCACTATGTATAATGCTTGCAACAAAATACAGTTAACGTACTGTGGCACCATACCTTAAAAAAAAAATTCAGTGTCAACCCTGAATATCCAAGAGAAACTGGCCTAAACTCATCACAAATGGAATATCAAAATTTTATTAACCACAACAATACCAAAAACTCGTAAAAATACTTCAATAACTTATTTGATATGGATACATACTATACGGAAAATGTTCTAAGCTCCCGAAAGTTGACGCCAGCTGGCAGAGACAGTGATATGACGGCATGCAATAAACTATAAAACACTATCCTGAATGATATGCTTGCAAAAGTGGGTTTACACCTATTTGGTTTGGGTATTAAGTGTATTAAGTGCAAAAAATTAAAAATTATTCGCATACTGAACAATGAAAAACGGCAAAGCCACCAATACAAAAGTCTTCCGAGACGAAAGAACATAAAAAGCTAAGTACACAGTCGATATATGAGCTGTAACTATAAAGCAGTCAAAAATAAACCTATTAACATTTAATGTCTTGTGACGATGATTTGATTTGGTTCCCCGGCATTTATAAGAATCAAACTCATTAGCCACAACAATATACACATGTACATAGAGACTGTCTTTCAGCGAGGAAAAACGTGAGCTCTCTTTGTCACGAATAACTGTTCACATCTGCACACGAACCGATAAATATAAAACAATTTATTTGTTTGTTGTTTAACGTCTTACTCAAGAGCTACGAAATAAAACGCTACGCGTATAATCTGCTTTCTTCGTGGTCTTGGTGGACCGGCGGGTGACATACGTTCAGCTCATTAGGAAAGAGCCATCTAAGCGGATGTCGTCTCTTCATGAATGATAAATGAAAATTCACACGCAATATAAATTTATACTGATTTTCTGTACACTAAGTAGAAAAAGGGATGAGCAGTTCTGTGTTGTGTTGATGGAAGTGCTTACATCATCAACGATACATATCTGCAAACCTTTGTGGTACAAAGCCTCGAGGGAATTCCTTCATGCTTGATTACTGCCCTTATCAAGGATATTTTACTTATACCACGGCGGTAAGTGTCAGGAGTGGAGCTACTCAGTCACCTATGTTACACTACAAAAATAATGTGTTAATTTTAACAAAAAGTATGTTGTTTGAGTGATCTTAGAATGTATTACTAGAACGTAACTATCGCATAATACTGTTGTATTGAACATATTATCCTGTTTGTCTAATAGAATCTTATTGCTGAGTTAATAGAATCAGAATGTGTGCTATATTTAACAGAATAATTTGCCACAACAACAATACTTCATAGATAGCATCACTCAAACAACAGACATTCTGTTAAAAAGTTAAAACACCATTTTTCGGGCGTAAGTGACAGGCGAACTTTCCCACCCGCCGAACCGATTCACCTACCTCGATATTTTTTTTCTTTATTTCTACGAGATTCAATGTAAAATATGAAAAAAATAGCAATTTCTGTTGCATTTATAAACATATATAACAAGAGAGGGTTAAAAGTTGGAGATATCCTCCGTCTACTCCACACTTTACCACTTTTGATTCTTTCACGGCAAAGTCACAGAAATAAAATACAAAAACCGACAATGTCTAAAAATAGTCGGAATAATCCTATCTGAAAATAATCAAGATTTCGTTATTCTGGGCCTCAGAGTGACTTATAAAAATAAAAAAAAATAAAAACATAAAAACAATGCCTTTGTGGTAATATAACATGCACTCGACTAGCACCTTACATCCCTTTGGTCCTGTTCGTGAACGGCTAAAGGAACACTCATAGGCTACAAGTTGCGTAAAAACTTTTCGGCCAATCCGATTCGATTTCTTTTCGAAAAGCTTCATAAGTCGTCACATAACGCTAGCACCTAATCTTTCCTCAGAACACTATCACCGTGTCACAGCATTTAAAGGTTCGGAATCAGGTTCCGAATGGTTGATCAGGTACAATGTCATTCGTCTCTTTCGTCTTGCACGCTGCCACCCTGTCTCTGAAAGCACATCTGCTCCTGTTGAAGATTTCCGACTTGACAATAGAGTGAGGGTACCCACATACTCTGAGATGCCGTTCCAAACGTGCCCTTAAATTGTTGAGCGTTCCTGCACGGTATTGTCCGGAAGTTCGACTCTGCACTCCTATCCAAAACTCAGACAAAAGTTGGTCTAATTCAGCGGGAGGAATCGTCTCGATTTTACGCTGGTCATTTCCGTGTTCTTCGAATAACCAACGCTCGAAAATTCCCACAGCGCTTCGCGTGTTCACGATGGTTGACGTCGATGTGGCTTTGATGCCGTCGTCTGCTATGTCCTGTTTAGTGAGATCATGAATTACCTCCCCTGGACTCATTTGTCCGCTGGTGTCGCTGCCGCTTGGAGCGTTGCTGGCGTCAGGATACACTTCCGGCGTCCAGAAACCCTGGGACTTTCTCATCAGCATCTTGATCAACTCCGCGGAGCGGTCAGCTGGCACTGACAAGAAGAACAAATTCAGGTCATACGTCAGCGTCTGGGTGATACAATATAGACAGTATAAATCGTGAACCGTGACAGAAAGCAGAAACCCAAACCACCTGCAACATATTCAAAACAAGACCACCAATTTACGTATATTCATCATAAGGACGAAGACCACAATGGCCACCAACCACTACCTTCTAAGAGAGAAACCTAAAAACAACACATCTGTACACATCTCCCAAAAACCAACACCGTTCTCAAACCTCACAAATCACAGCACAGCTAGTTTTGTTTTCACCCATTTCCTGTACAACGAGACAACTCACGAACACAAGGCTTTAAAACATTTCAATATCCCACTGAGCTATCAGGGAAGACCATGCAATCGTCTCCTTTTAGAGGTATGTAAACGTTTGTTGTGACGTCAATCCTTAGTTTAAGCGATTATAGGAATGTTATATATACATGAAGGGTCCGTTCGTTTCTGAAAAATGTCAAACTCATTTCTTCGCCTTCATTTCAAATACACCAAATTTTGCCAGTGTAGAAAAGGCAGAGTATCGTCATCAATTCTCTTAGGTACAAATATGAACATGGATATGATTATGGATATCTCAAGGCCTGGTTGTGTCAATGTGACAGAGATTGTATAATCCACTATCAGACTTCCCTAGATTATATGTAAGCTTCAATCAATTCAGACTGACTTTCCCGCATAACTAATCAGAGACCGAGTCACTGTCCATAACCTTACACACCCAGTAGTAGTCTATATAGACTACAACCAACTAAACGCCCAGTGGCTAAACGCCCTAACGCCCTTGCACTAAAACTTCATGTCACGAAAGATCAACCATGCTACGTATTATAGTCCACTATGCAAATAATGCGGCTCAGCCTGTACGAAAGAGCATTCATTGACGCTAATTGTGATGTAACGTGTTTTATTATTATTATTTGTTTGAAATGACGCCGCGCGATTCTTGAAAAAGACTCTATAGCTGTTACGTTGCTAACAAGCACGTTTAAGTAGGAGAAACATTTCATTCTTATAAAACGAATCAACTGTTGCGAGTTGTTTCTCCATTACATAATCCCGGCAGGTATTCACGGCATGACGTCACCCGGCCAAGGCTCCACGGTCGACAAGATAAGCAGAAGGTCCAACTTTAATGGGTTTTTAGTAAACATAATAGTTTTTTAAATGCAGTTTACAGGCTCACATAGCACAAATACTGTGCTTAATGAACACTTAGTGTGAACATAAAGTCGTCGGGGTTCTCCTTTAACTGACTGATTTTCGTTTCATGCCATACTCCAGAATTTTATCACTTATATACACATGCTGACGGCCATTGTTATGGAAACCGTAGTACTCCGAGTAAACCATTATTACACGTTACTGATTAACTTGTTTGGTTGAAAGCTTCTTATAATTATAACTATATACTATTATAAGTATTGCTAAGTATAAGTGTTCAGGTCTGAGTACCGGATACAAGACTTAACAGTTAAAATGAATCCGATGTATTAATGGCGGAATTATGTCAAGAGTATCGTGAAGTGGCAAAAGTTTACTCCGGTGTCCATGTGCTGGAGATTGCCAACGGACTTCCATCAATAAATACCAACCCTCTTATAAAACATCGTAAACCTCCCCAGAACAAACGTTACACTTATCATGCATTAGTATTTGTGGAATGCCACGCCCAAGGCCTAAGGCTCCCGGCATGACGAAACACTCAGAACCTTCACAATGACCATGTGGCTGTTGTGGCAAAAGGCACGATTACGGTGGTACATACAGGTACATACGTAAAATCCTACGGTGACCATACCTCAATGATGGTACACGTACCATATTCAGATCCTACGGCCATGATGCACCCACTACCCAATAGGATATAGTCATCAACATATAGTCATCATTAAAACCTCACGTATGAACCCACCTGGGGTTAAACCCAGCGTCTACAAAACGAATACTCTAGACGAATAGAAGATTCTATATATATACTATTAAATTGTTCAGGGTTTATTCCACTTCCTGAAGAGCAAACAGACACCACGGTCAGCAAAACGAAACGTCATTTAATATTCAGACACAAACGGGCACATGCAGTATTATAAGTTTTCATGTATGTTGCCCCAGTGATACCTTCAGACTGCATTATTTGTAAGAGTGCCTTTGCAGTACATAAAACTATGCCTTCAACGCTTGAATCACCAATATATACGAGTCAATAAATGCATTTCCAGTCATCCCTCGGGAAGTTTTCATATTATTCATCAAGTATCCCCACTTGGGTATTCACATCCACCGGCTAGTTTCCCACTCACCCACACAACCCTTTGGTATTCGCATCCACCCGCAGGTATTCTCACTCAACCCTTTGGTATTCACATCCATCTGCAAGTATTCACATCTATCTGCAAGTATTCCCACTCTCCCACTCAAACACTCAACCCTTCGGTGTTCATATCAAGACCTGTAGCCTCAAGTATTCACATCAACACTCACTACTCATCCCTAAGTATTCACACTTAAGTATTCCCTTAAAGGGTGCAAAGCGATACACGTTCAAAGAAGGCCTAAACTAGAATGTCACACAACTGGTAACGTGTGACCTAATATCTGTACAAATCGATTGGTGTTGTGCGTATAGTGTGAACATTGCAAAAGATAAAAATCTATGAAATCAAGCTTACATTCGCTGGGTTTTTACTGGATTTCTCAGAAACAACAGAGACCAGGGTGCAATCATCCGCTGTCGACACTGCGGAAATTACATAGTGATGTCCTGTACCAAGGCGCAAAGTCATGATCAGGGACAAAAACCGGATCCGACAAGTTCAATACACCTCATAGATCTCTTCAATCACACCGGAAATTAGGTCCATATGCAATCCGTTAAGCACAATGGCAATGGCAGTTATCTGTGTTCAAAGTTAAGTCATTGATATGGGGTAGGTATATATGGCTAAGATTCACAACTGGATCAGAAAAATGGTTCACAAACAAGATCCCTTGACTAGGATGCCGATGGTGCACCACTCAGGTCTACCTCTTCTTGCGGGGTGCTCAGTGTTACCCTGTTCAGAAACGCTTGGCGACTTCGAGAGAACTGAGGTGAGTTGATGATGGAGTATGGGTATCCACGGTCCTTAAGATGGCGCTCAAGTCTGGTTCGGAGCAGTCTGAGAGACTTGGGCTGGTAAGGATCGCCCGTGCGCCGGCGCACCGTCATCCAGAACTCGGACAAAATAGGATCCAGTCTCGCCGGGTCGACGTCCTCGATCTTTTGAAAGTCCTTTCTGTGCTTATCCCAGAACCAACGTTCGAACAAGTTCACAGCACTCCTGGTGTTCACCGTGGTGGAATAGGCAGTTGCGCCGATGAACCTGTCCGATTGGTATGGAGAGATAACTTTGAGTTCGTTGGGGTCCGGCAAGTTGTATGGGCTGCTGGTTAACTGACCTTGATTCTCATCTCCTGGGACATGGAAAACAAACAGATCCACATATCAGCGTCAGATAACTGCGGAAAAAGTTGACTCAGCGAAATTCAAAACAAGGTGGATCATCCAAAAGAAAACGGGGAAGCCAAAATACAGCACACGGACAAAGCCTTCTGTACCAAAAAAATATCGCACGAGCACATGTACCTTTCTCAATATTATCAGATGTCAAATGCATGCGTAGTTCCGAAAACGTAGGGTCAGCAAAAAAATTAAGAGTCAAGGATAGCGACGATCGTGATAAATATTCACTCTAATCACTTTTCTCACAATTTTACCAGGTTGTAAGTATATAATTCGGATAGACATTCAACATGTTCAAAGGCTGACTATTCATATGCATATGATGACAAAAAGGATAAGTTTAATATGCAAAGTTTTTTTCAAGTTCTCCTCCTGCTGCAAACTTTCATACCACTTTAAGGTCAACACCAGTGACAATTGGGGATATATTCGTATTCATTTTACAGAGATCCTTCTTTAAAACTTTGAAAACTCGAGTGGTGTCCAATTGGCTCTGTCAAAAGAACAATCTTAAAAGTTCCTTCTCAATTCGGACACCAGTAGTAAATTTTCTAAATCGCTATTCAGGCTGCTCCCTCCCCTCAAAACCCTTGTCCGAAGAGAAATTCGCTAAAAAAAAAAAAGATACCGTTTCATTCATATAATTTGCATCCCACAACTTTTAAATGACATACATTCAGATTGAACAAGAAAGTTTACCTTCTGAAAGTTGAAGGGTAGGCAATGAGTTCCAGACATAAAATATTTATTAGAGCAAAATCGGATACTTAGTTCAAAAGATTAGAACATCGCTATGCAACTATTGCAAGGTTCAAACAACATAATTCACAACTGCACGACGAGAATGTATAGCATTGTAGTTGCAGTTCGGATGCAGGTAGTACAGCAATGTTTCGAAAACCATCACAAGCATATTCAGGCCTCTACTTTACAATAACAAAACACGTGAAAGCACTGACTGAAATCTACAGCAGCACCTCTGAATTGGTTTTCAACAATGAATACTTGAATTTTCCAAGGGAAAGAGAATTGCACCAGTATATATGATCATTTTTTGACAATAGCCATTCACAGGAAAACTAAACACATAAGGCCATGCCTAACCCCAAACCTTCTTTTAGGTCAATCACATGTAGAGACGTCTTGAGATTTAACAACTTTCAAATCTTGTCTAAATGCCAACAGCATCGGAATTTCCTTCGAACTGCAATGTGAACATAACTGTGTTCGTAAAAATCTGATGCGTTTCCGAAAAACTAACTTGTAAGTTTTCCATGGATAAATAAATACAGATCTGCCTAGGACGTATAGGGTCCCAACCCGTGAAAGAAAATGTCTTTGAAGAGCATTCAAGAATATCGAAATCCTATATTTTCCAGCACTGTCAATAACCCTTCAGCTTAAGTGCAAACTTTCACGTGGACATTTATCGGTCGTTTACAAACTTAATATAATATGATATTATTTAACATTAAAATATTAAGTATTCTTTAAAAATAATTATAATTAGAATCGTACAGCAGCGACGACAGTGTGATAGCTGGCAAATGGTCACACGCAACCGGTGAAATACGGCCTCTTGTCGATTTACCTCAGTCAGGGTTTTATTCTAACTGTCCATGTAAATGCATAAATAGTAGCACTGTACACTTATCCCACAATAAACTCTTTTTCAACGTCTTCAAAACCTTTCAACAAATATATAAGCACTTTCCAGGATTGCAAGGACAAGTGGGAATCTGGAGGAATGCTACATTATTCTAATTACAGGCAAATAACTGTAATATGTAGACCTGGTAGGCTGACAAAAATTAACCGCACTGAATAACATCATCTACAACAGCGGCAGCAAAAGAGTTTAAAAACAATAATCGTAAACTTCGCTGTGCTAACACATATTCAAAATGACTCGAATGGTATCACGGGGTTTCCCTGCCATCTGAGATATCTCAATGACTTCCTTCTGTCACTTTTTGGGGAGACGAGAATACCTTGACCATTTTTGTTTTGGTGCGCGTGGAAATTGGTATTTCAATTAATTATCTGCCTTACCAGTATAGTAACGACTAAATGACGACTCTCTTTCCGTAACATGATGGATAACCTTCCGAAAAGTCAAAACAACAACACGATCATCTCACAAGAAGATGTCAGTGATCAAACAATGACAAAAGGTGCACCCGATACGATTAGAAGATAATGTTGCCTTGGCGGCGCGCGACCTATAAGCTATAATGTCTTGTTCTGAGCATGACCGGTCCACGCGGTGCCTTCTTGAGCCCTGGGGTATCGGTGCATCTCAAGGGACAGAAGTCGTTCGCGAAACGCCCTTTGCGAGGCCGAGAACTGTTCAGACTTCACAATCGAATGTGGATAGCCCATTCCTTTGAGATACAAGTTCAAAAACTTCCGCAACGATATCAGCGAATTCGATTTATAGTCGCTACCATTCTTTTGTCTCACTGTCTTAAAAAATGAGGATAGATAGGAGTCGAGTAGGTCTGCTGGGATCACGTGTGCATCACGTGACTCTCCCTGGTCTCTTAACCACGCGTGCAAAGTGTTCACGGAATAAATGCTGTTTTTGTAGGTAGGACTGGAGAGAACGTCCACAAAGCTAACAGCGCCGCTTTCATGAATCGACTGTCCACCGCTTTCTCGAACCCCATCTGCTTTCCACCGGTTTCCGTGGTTGCGTTCCGAATGCAAATGTCTGTTCACGTCAGCTGAAGGACTGCCGTCTGAATGTGACGTCATCATTTGTCCACAACTCGTCACTGGCAATGAAAAGAAATCTAAGCTTTTGAAGACGTCCGACAAAGAACGATAATATAAATCAGTAAGTATGGAGCAAATAAGTTTATGTGCGTGTCTTTTCCACCTGTATCGTCAGCTTTCATCACATATCGCCAGTATTCCCTTTATACGCCTAGTTTTAAACATACCTGCCCGGTTTCCCACACGTATAGTTTCTTATATACTGTATATGGCTTTTTTTCCCCACATCCTGTATATAGCTATAGTTTACCACGAGCTGTATATGGTTAGTTTTCCACACATTGTATATAGCTATAGTTTCCCACGAGTTGTATATGGCTAGTTTTCCACACACTGCATATAGCTACAATTTCCCACGAACTGTAAATGACTAGTATTCCACATATTGTATAAAGCTATAGTTTCCCACGAGCTGTAAATGGATAGTTTTCCACATACTGTATATAGCTGTAGTTTTGCTCGAGCTGTATATGTCTAGTTTTCCACATATTGTATATAGTTATAGTTTTCCACGAGCTGTACACGGCTATTTTTCCACGTATTGTATATAGCTGTAGTTTCCCACGAGCTGTATACGGCTATTTTTCCACATATTGTATATAGTTATCCACGAGCTGTATACGGCTATTTTTCCACATATTATATATAGCTGTAGTTTCCCACGAGCTGTACATGGCTAGTTTTCCACATATTGTATATAGCTATAGTTTCCCACGAGCTGTACATGGCTAGTTTTCCACATATTGTATATAGCTACACTTTCTCACGAAGTGTATATGGATAGTTTTCCACATATTGTACATAGCTATAGTTTCTCATATGAGAATATGAGTATATGGCTAGTATTCCACATATATCTCAAGTCTTTCCATTCACATAACTATAACGCTGGTCGCTGTCGTATAATTGAAATATTCTTGAGTACGACGTAAAACTCCAGATGAATAAATAAATAAATAAATAATTTTCTTGCTGACTAGAAATAGTCTTGGAATACAGAAGATGTTCCTGTATTATGAACATGTTATATACATAGATGTTTAACAGAAAACTGACACTGCTACATTTAGTGTTATAATTTTAACATTTTAACAGAATAAACCGGACTTCTACACATATACAGGCATATTTATGGCTCATCAAATGTAATTTAAACATATGTTTTAAAGTTTAAACACGTATTCTTAAAGTATGTCCCTTGTAACAAAAGTTGAAAAACTAGCAAAGCTGGGAAATATGCGTAAACAGGATGGAGTGAGCTGAAAAAGATGAATTCTCAGGTTATATAAATAAGCCGCGCCTGACTGAATGAAACTGATTACATTGCGGTCTTTCGATTTTCTCAATGTGCGGCAGTTTGCTTACTTACTTGCTTACTCATGCCAAATTACACAAAAAAAATATGTCTTTAAAACTTAAAAATAGCGTAATGACCCATGAGCTTCTCACCAATGCGGTCGCTGTGGGTTCAAGTCCAGCTCATGCTGGCTTCCTCTCCGGCCGCAAGTGTGATGGTCTGCCCGCAACCTTCGGATGTGGGTTTCCCCGGGGCTCCGCCCGGTTTCCTCCCACCATAATGCTGGCCGCCGTCGTATAAGTGAAATATTTTGGAGTACGGCGTAAAACACCAGTCACATAAATAAATCAAATAAATAAATCTTTCAAACTTTATGTGAGATACTTTATCAGTGTGTATAAACATTTGGTCTATTTTTGTGTGTTTCCTTTATAATGTTGACAATATATAGTAGCGGGCGTGGGGCAGTTGTCTGCTTGAACAGCTTTTGTAGTAATCACTCATTTCAAATATCAACACAGAAAAATGAATTCGGAAAGGCAATAAATTAGAAATCCTGTTTTGTGTAAGTTTATATAAATTTGATTAATACAACAATTTTACAACTGATCACATTATCATTCTTTCACTTATCAGTTAAATGTAATACATTTATGTGATACGCATGCAATGATTTGCTTTAGTCAACTGTCGCGCTCCAGTTGAAATTAAGAGAACATACTTGCGGGTGAGCAGAAGTCTCTTGCTAAAACAAGCACGCATCATAGAACCTCCCTTCTCCTCCATAGGTCATACTGGACCAATCAAATAATTTATGTGCCTATTTATCTGTATTTATACTCCCGTGTTAAGACAGCTGGTAAATGAGACATCTTAAGGCCCCAATCAACAAAATCATTGTGCTTAACTCATGGACCTAAAATGATAGACGTTACCATTGATGTTTGAAGAGAATTAAATCAATGGTCAATGTTTAGTCAGAAATGTTAAAGAATAATATTACACAAAGTATCGGGAAGCGTGGTTATAGAAGTTATGTCAACACAACAACGCAATGGTAACAACGAAGCACACATGTACTGTTCCATTCCAAGACTTCCTTTTCATTCATAAATGTACTGATTACATGACAAGGAAATAATGTTAAATACTTCTTCACAAATGAAGCCTTACACAATGTTTCCATCCACAACTTCGTTGAAATTGTTTCACTGGTGACAGACGGCCAAGAGTCTTGTCAATACTTCAATAGCACAGCGTAACTTAAATAGCCCCACTTCTCACATCTTCTCGGGTTATTCTATTAACACCAGGAGATATAACTCCTTGGGCCAATTTCAGTTCTAACTCCGCCTTTCTCAGTCTGAAAGCCTCTTGAAAGTTGTAGAATTCGGGAGAGTCCTTTATGGAGCACGGGTAGAAGTTCAGGCGAAGATGGCGATCCAGGCATTTCCGCAGTGATACGAGAGAGTTCGGGTGATAGTCCCGTCCACCGTATCGCTTCACCTCTGTAATAAACCTGGACAACAACGGGTCCAGAGCCGAGGGTTCTATCGTCTCGATCTTTCGATGCTCTCCGCAGTGATCCGCCAACCATCGCTGGCATATTCCCAAGGCGCTGGCCGAATTCCGCAAAGTGGAGACCGTCTTTTGCGGAGCGCTGGATGCCGTCCATACATTATCCAACAGGTGTGCTGCTGGTAACGAAAGGAAAGTTGATTGTAGAATGGAACTATTGGATGTTTTAGCCAGCGCTGTTGCGCCGAGGCAATGACAACCATCTCACATGCACTTAAACTGTATTAAGTACCTGCTATCAGAACTCCATGCTATACATTTCAACAAAGCGATACAAAAATATCAAAGGGTTGAACGTGAAAAACAGACAGTGCAAACAGCAAAGGCCATTTGAAGCCATCAACAGAAGAACACGCTATCCAGGAAAAATTGTCAAGAAGGGAGACTTCTCAAGAGTCAAGATCACAACGTGATATTTGGCGGATACATAGTCCCATATAACCGGTAAAAACTGTGAACTTTGGATCATAGCCATGTGGAAACACAAGTCAAAGGCAAATAAAGAACATATTGCCAATGACCAACTGAAATAACTTCATTTATTACCTTACTTGAGTATTTATTAATTTGACACGGTACTCAAGAATTTTTCATTCATTCGACGGCGGACAGGTTTGCGGGTAGAGGAAACCGGAGGGTCCGTGCCGTTTACTTGTTACAAGCTGTAAAGCTGAGATTGGCTTTACTAGTCAGTGATAGATTGGCTGAGGCAAGAACAATGCATGCTTGTAGCAAACTGAGCCACCGAGGGTACCCAATATTACCGATGCACAACGAAAGCACCTGGTGTACTGACTAAGTAGAAAAGTACCCAATGCAATGGGTCAAGTATTCAACACATATATGACAGTACTACATGAATCCCTTAACGTTTCCACAGATCCCGTTAACGTAGCGCTCAAATGACAAGCAAACAACATGCACTCCAAGTAAATGCCCATGTATAGCAGTGGTACAACAGGTCTATTTAGCAATGGTACAAGCTCACGTATTTTCCTAAGTCATGTCAGGGTCAGATCATCAATATGCCTACACGTTTTCCACAAAAGGTGAAACAATTCACTGAAACGATCTCGAAAATGTTTCAGGCGAATGAATGGAATTAGTATCCACATCGCCTATCATGCTAGTTTATTAGTAGCTTATAGCCAAAATATGTTTATCTCTGATCGCACTCGGGTCTTGAAATTCAACAACAGGTATCCTGTTCTTCTAGATAACATGGAGCTGTCAATCATGCGTTGCATTTATGCACTTCAAACTTCCGGGCTCTTTGTACGGGATAAGTGCCGGTAGGAAAATTCTGAAGCTTAGCTGTCCGACGTAAACCCCTTTCGGTACCGACCGCACTAACAAGCCTCTTGTCCTCCGTCATGTTAGTGGAGTCTTGGAGACAGAACTCCGTTAATACGTCCATGGTGGAGTAAGATCTGCTATGTGTCTTGATCACTGCCATGCCAGACACAATTATATATGTATGATTCAAGAACATCTGTTCAAGTGAATATTAATTAATTAATAAAGCAGTATTCCAGAAATGTTCCAAAAATATTTTAAAAATTCTACAAAATTAAACAAAGTAAACAGCTATAATCGTCAGTACCTAGCCTCTCATTTGGTGACGCTTTTTTGCCATGTTACCACTATCTAGAGTGACGTCACAAGCCTAGGCGCTCTCCCGTACCATCGGTGTTAAACAATGTGACAATGAGAAAATACAAACAAAAATGCCTGATACCCAACAAAAGAGTATCAGCTCAGTTCCGTGTTCAATGGGCTGATGTTTCTTTTGCTTTGGAGATCGACCAGGGCAATGTTCATGGACACAAGCGTCGTGTTTTAGTCACCCTGCTCGTCCTCGTCCTGCATGGGTGTAAGCATTTGGCCTAACTGACTGTACCCATTTCATGAAATTTACGGAACACAGCGGGAACTTCTGATTGATAACAGACCCTGTTATCAATCAGATTTTGAGAAGATATTGTCGTTATAAATCTGACACTGCGATGGAAAAATAATGCAAGGTTACAATATTTTTCTTCAAGCAATGCTTCGCGAGGCAGTATCCTACCCACCACGTACACACTGTGAAACGGGCAGCCGTT
This sequence comes from Liolophura sinensis, assembly GCF_032854445.1. NCBI lineage: Eukaryota > Metazoa > Mollusca > Polyplacophora > Chitonida > Chitonidae > Liolophura > Liolophura sinensis. The sequence goes on along the minus strand of NC_088297.1, from coordinate 8,923,724 downwards.
CTCCGTTACCTGCTCATAAATTTGTCGTTCAAATGCATCAGTTTAACACTTAAGCCAACCGCAAAATCCAATGTATTGCATTTATACCTGTCTAATAGTTTTTTTGACGTGACAACATGGCTGCTCGGAGTGAGTTGTCCTTCAGTGCAATATTTCCACTGCTGAAAATCATCTTCTCGGCTTTCAAAACTTTATAGATATTTTTTACATATTTTTCTGTGACAACTGTGTGCTATATCATTTTGTCTATGTATAAACAGTGGCAGACTGGGTTTTCATTTAGGATTGCAGAAGGAGGTCAGAGTTCAAAAGTAGGCGGCTGAATTGAAAGTAATTATGTCACAATTACTACTGATTTAAATAGTGAGAATATTCAAAGTAGGCGGCTACGGGGACGGCAGTAGACAGCTGTCTGCAGCTTGCTACTTGCCCTTTTTGAAAACCCTGGGCAGACTTTATGCTCATTTTAAATTTCCTTTCATCATAACCTACATCTATTTACCTGTGTGTCAATGGTAACGCAGTTGTTCCTAGTTACACCACTGCCCGACAGATTACTTCTCAAGATTTATTTATTTCGTTGGTGTTTTATGTCGTACTCAAGAATAATTCACTTATAGGACGGCGGCCAGCATTATGGTGGAAGGACTTCTCATAAGATGTAGCCACTGTCCACACTTTAATAACAAGAACCTGTTTTCACACGTGTTTCTAATACATGTCTCTATCTTCAAACTTTTGAGCAGAGCATCAAATTTCATCAAAGGTCCATCAATGTGCACATAAGCATGAACACCTTACCGTAAAATTTTAAAAGTTAACAAAATATACATGTGCCCTTGATACACTGAAGAATGACCAAGTTTGAACCTCGCGAAATATAGTACAAGAAAATCATTCAGGAATATCCCTCTGGCTTTATTATTTTTTTTTGGGGGGGGGGGGGCGGAGGAGCCACATGCCTGCTCTCTCATTTGTGTCCAAACGTTTATAAAAACTACAAGGCTCATTTCTGTGCATATCATATCCACCCTGAATATTTACAAGTTTCTGGATGCTAAATACTTGAAACAAAGAACAAAAACATGTATTAACGTTCTGGACTTGCTGCCTCTTTTTGTTGTCAGAGGTGGGATTTCGTTTATCTCTTGGGAGATGAATGGTATACAATTCAAACTTTATGTAAATTAGTTTGGGGAAACTGAAAGCCCATGTAATGCTTGTGTTAATAATGATGTTTACAATATTGTATTTTATATAGAATTTCAGACTTTACATCCTTCATTTTATTAAATTGTTCAATAGTTGTATACATATTTAATGGGAATAAAAATAAAACATGGAGTTGTATAACCTGTTTAGACATTCAGATATGAGGAATAATGTCATAAAAAACGTCCTTTTTCTCTCATATAACTCATTCCAATATCACTGGCACAAAAAAAACCAAGGATTAAAACTACCGTTTTTCACAGGATATACATGTAATCCCAAGTCACATGTATAAATACTGTTCATGTGATGATATTAATTTACAGACACTGTAAATTAATATTGGGAATTGAAAATGAAAGTAATTTTTGGGATATACATGTACCTGTACATGCATACTTAATTTTGCAAAATGTTGTCCGTACAAATACAGTGCAGGTGAACCATCAATCACGATTTAAGAACAAGAAACAAAGAACTCACAATTATATCTTTACTTAATGTTGTCAACAAAGGTATCACACCCACCACCAAAAGAATCCTTCATTAGCAAAGAGCATGGATGTGACTAAGTCTGTTACCCTGAACTGCATGTTACATGTAGGTGTATGTCATACATGGTGTCTACCTTTACACCATACTGTAGCATGCTTGGTGCAGTCATCATCTGAACCATAATCTGACATGATAGGCACTTCCCATATTATATAAGGGCTGTGTGTGTTACTTATATTATCAATGCAGTCTCTCCCGAGATAAATACATGGTAAACACACACACAGGCATTTCAAATTTGGGTGTGCAAAAGATGTTGACAATTGATACACATGTATTTATGTTTGCTGTATACTGTCCATGGGGATGTAAGTACATGCAGGAAAAACTGCACCCCCAAAGTAAGTAAATTCACATCAACATGTACATGTAAATATTGTTATCATCCTAAATGTTTACACAATCATGATAACGTAATAAAAGACAGGCATATCACGTTCACTTGATGCATGTACATGTAGACAAACAGAAACATCATCCCTGAAACATATTCAGTGTATAATAACGTATAAAAACTAACCTATGTCATCACATGAATACAAATAATTAGGGCCCCACAGTTCACTGGTCTTTGACAAACGAAATGGCGTTGTAGAATCCACATCCAGCTGCTTTGGCTGCAGCATTAAGTAGACGGTTTATCAGGTTCCTGCAGAATGGCGGTGGTTTTCTACAGGGGTTTGTTCAATTCACACCAAGCCTACACCTGACCACATTCAGTAATGTGTAAGTGAAATATTCTAAAATATGTCAGCAAACACTAAACAAACCAAAATACCCCATTTCACCTCAAGTTACATGTAAGTATTTTTCAAGTGACACGTTTTACTTGATTCGGACCGATTTATTCGCTTTTATGCTACTGCCATTAATTTCTTTTCAGAAGAACTTATAGACTTTGGCATTAAAAGTGTTATTTTACAAGTTTTAAGCCCTTTATATGCATCAGAAAAGTGCATTTTTACATGCATGTACCAAACTTTTTGTGACATAATACAATATACAAATAATTCTTGATTTGATTATCAATAAAGACTACTTGAGATTTTCGTGAAAGTGTTTCACATAATCACAATAACAAAATACCAAGAAAATTACTGTCTCTCAATTTCAGTACCTGAAAATCTGGAGTTCCAGTACACCTAATCTAAAGACCATTATAAAAATATGCTTGTTGAGGGTAACCCAACCAACCTTCCCAAAACGGACCCAATTGTTAAGTTTTAATTGAGCTTTTGATGGAATTTTTTTTAGCTACATGTATGACCTATATCCTTCAATAGGCGGAACAGAAAAAAATTCCAAGCAGACAGACCCTATTTCTTCTGAGAGGGTTGTGTTACCCTCAACAAAGAATTTTTTAAAAAATGGCCCCACATGTCTAAACAGGATACATATATGGTGCACTCTTTCACATGTCCTTTCATACACAATATTAAGTATGTATACATATCCAAGAAATAAAAATATTGAATTTCAAGAAAAATCAGTCAGCATTTAATAACAAAAATCTAAATCCTGTATGTCATGAGAAATGCTGTGTATCAAAAACATTAATGGCATTGTGTCATGGAAAGTTTCTCCCTTTTTAGACCAACATATTATTGATCAAATATCCTCTCCAGTTTACATTAAGGGGCATGCAGTACATTTCTAAAGATGTGTTTGTAGTTACCAGAATAAAGTACTCTACTTTTTCAAACTTTTGGCATGTTTAAGGACAACTTTAAAGGCAATTTATTCACCTTAACCTTTCGACAGTGGTAATAACTTATCTCATGGAGATTTGCCAAGATCTGGGCTTAAAAGAGAAATGGTGTCCATACATGGTGAACACGCAAAATAGTTGGTGATACAGAATACAAGACCTAACTCAAATGATCTTTTCAAAACATGGACTCAAAAGGATTTTACTGGGATTTTGTTAAAAGTTTTCCTTTCATTTGTCTGTCAATGTTAATTTCTTTAAAATGCTCTATAACGTTTTTATTAGCCCCTGCAAACTTACCATTTTTTGTCTGATACGGTTGGGTTATGTCTAAGAAATATTTTTTAAAGATGGCCCTATTGTTTTTAGCAGTTAACAACTGACGGCCTGATTTAAACACTGCTCCCATGACGTTGAGAACTGATCCACTGACTGATTTTCCCCCGTGAAATGATAGTAGTAAGTACAGAAGACAACCTACCTGATTGACTTGAGGTTGATATGGACGGATCAGCACCTACACTTTGGTCTTCTTCGCTGATTTGACTAGCTTCATATCTCTGGACAGTTAACAGTGCATCACCCGCTTGGTCTGATATAGATGATGTGGACGGCTGCTCACCAATGCCTATGACTGATAAGAAACTTTGGTTTGACACAGAGTCCTGTCCACCTGCTGAAAAACTATTGTCTGAGTGTGAGGAGAGGCGTCTGGACTTTGAGGGTGTGGATGCGGAGGTGGGGAATATGCTATTGTCTGAATGCAAAACGTCCTGGTCTTGTGCACTTGCACGCTTTCTGGAGTTCGTTCGATCTGCACTCAGTCTGTCATGAACGTGTAAACTCACAGGAAACACCTCCTGAGGTTCATTTTTCACCACAAGTTCTAAAATATCACTGTCGCCTGTATCACGCTCCTGAAGATGGCTGGTGTCAGAAGTGGGATGCAGCATAGCAGTCGGAGAGTGGCCAAGGCCATGCCGTTTGTGTCGTGGACTTTTACTGCGCACTGTTGTGAGGCCTCGGTGTAACGGAAGATCTGATTGGATAGGTGCCGGTGGGTTCAGCCCTTTCAGCCATGTTGGTTCTGGGATGTTCCCTGTGCAATCTGGAGAATAAAGCAACAAAGAAATATGTTTGTCATACGTGTTCAGGGTGCTTGAGAGATCAGGAAATACAAGACAACTTAAAGTGAAAGAAAACAAGAAATGAAAACTATACTGATACCTGAAAATTTTACTATTTTAATTTAAAATGTTTTTCATTCTGAAACTGAATAGTGGAGTATTGGGATTTAACCCTTTTGTTGCTAAAATAAAAATAGCTTTGCAGTATGATGTGACTTGTCAAAATGTTTATATAATAGACAACTTTTGTTGGCATGAATTTTAATTTTACCAATTACCTGTCTCGCTGTGTTCCAGGGCCAAATGACAAATGACACCCTCCAAGAAGGGCCAAATGACAAATGACACCCTCCAAGAAGGGCCAAATGACAAATGACACCCTCCAAGAACTTCTTAACTTCTTACGCACACAAACTCACAGTTCCTTAATCTTCACCATTTCTCTACTCCTAATAACTTTTTGTGGAACTTTTTCCAGATACCCATATTATAGTATATGTAATCAAAAATAGTTGCCTAACATTTCTGACAGGTCACAGGACATCTTTTACCTTCAGCGATTAAAGAGTTCCCACACAAAACTCCCACACTGAACGCAGTCAAAAGCTTGAATTATAAGGTGGTCTTTATGAACAATATTAATACAACTGTGTGACACTAAAGATTTTCAACTTTTATTCATACACTGTACATTTGGTGGAAATTCTTTTGAAGTTTACAAATACATGTGTACTCAATGTGTACTCAATGTGCAGGTCAGAAACCTGCAGATGGTCGTGGGTTTCCCCCGGGCTCTGTCCGGTTTCCACCCACCATAATGTTGGCCGCTGTCGTATAAGCAAAATATTCTTGAGCATGGTGTAAAACACCAATCAAATAAATAAATAAATTTTCTAACAACTGTACGTCGGAAGGTCTTCCAGCAACCTGCGAATGGTCGTGGGTTTCCCCCAGGCTGTGCCCAGTTTCCACCCACCATAATGCTGGCCGCCGTCGTATAAGTGAAATATTCTTGAGCACGGCGTAAAACACCAATCAAATAAATAAATAAACAAATTTTCCAACAACATTTATGAGAAAATAAGAGAACATCTTCCAAAGAGAAAAAAATGCCATGTCTGAAACTAGGGATGCAAACATCCTGAGATGCATTTGATTCAGTGAAATATTTTTGTAAAAAAAAAATTAATAAAAGAAATTTTAGACATGGTTTTCTTGAAAATTCTGTGGTCTTTCAGCTAATTTTCCTTTTTTTTTAAACTTTAACTTCAGTGACAAATGCTGAATATATTCATACTAACATTTTTTTCCACAAAGAAATTCAATGAGTGTTTCGATTGACTAGTATTTTATGCCGTACTGAAGAGTATTTCAGTTATATGGCAGCGGAGAGCATTAAGGTAGGAAGAAACTGAGCAGGCTCCTTAGTCATTGCATGCTATCCCCTAGGTCCCAAAGGCCCCACCCCCAAAGATATTCAAGTGCAACTTGTAATATGGACAGAAGCCAAACAGGTTCAAATATACATGCTGCTATGAGAGATCCTTTACCATGTGAATTATAATCAATGTGTAATCATCAAAAAGTGTGTATCACCTAGGCATTGCGTATTTGAAAACACTCACTCACATGTTTGCACTTAGCCGAGAAATACAGTCGTTAATACTGTATTCCAACGAAAAGGTGACATATTTTACTTGATTCGGATGATTCATCCAGATTACAGGGATACAGAATCAATTCTGATTGGCTGGTGTGATGGATAGGCAAGTTCTGGCAATGCCTTGCCTAAGCTGAATTTTAGGTATGGTACATTTATATTTAAGCATGACCGACGCTGCATAGATTTAACCCAGAAAACCCTATCTCCACTCTCAGCCAATCAGTTTTGATTCTGTATCCCTTTAAAAGCGTTTGCCAATGTGAAAAACTTAATGTGTTGGCCTCAAAAGTATCATTTTAAGGCCTTATGTGCTTGTGAAGAGCATTTTTACAGGCCAGACTTTGGGTGAAATTACAGTAGATAAAACTATATGCATACAATACCTAGAGCAATGGAGCCTTTAGCCTTGTATTCTGCAATTCTCAAGTCAACCCATATGGCAAACTGGGACAAAACGTATGGCTCATTGCAGAGTTCTCCGATGATACAGGCAAATTTGTTCTGTACTCTCTCCAGGGTCACTCCCATTTTTAATAAGCACACATGAAATCTCTTGGTAGACAGAAAGTGTCAGCCTGATTTCAAGTCCCAAGACTGCCTGTCTGAGATGAGGATTGATTCACACCTACAGAAGAATGAAAGTAAAGGAAAAATGATTCAAATCTCCGATGTCACTTACATTAGCATTAGGCTTGTTACACTTTTATATATTCAGTATACAAGCATACAGTGAATATGTAAATGTATACATGCAGAGCATACATGTTTTTGTTTGTGAGCAATTATACAAAAAGTGTACAAGTAGATGACTGTGGAAAGTCAAGTTCACAGGGTATCATATACAGGCAAATACATTTATACAGTGTGTGACCCTTTCAACAGGGTACATATAGCATACATTTAACTATAAACACGAGATGTCCATGTACAAATGTACATATAATATAGGTGTAACGGATAGAGTATCTGTTGAATACCCCTCAAATCTGAGCTGGATAAGTTATATTTAAAGCATTTTAGTCAGGTGACAATGTATTCAATATACATATAAGCATAGCTACTGGGCATGCAGTAGAATGATAAACAGACATATGAATATACATGTATGTTAAAAAGGAAGAACTTAATGAATACTTGCTGAAGCATTACAAAGCATGCTGGATTTGTATACTGTATATACATATATAGTGGGTTAGTACATGAGGTGTTGTATGTGCACAGCTAAGTACTACTACAGCAAGTCGAGCTCATGCTGGCTTCCTCTCCGGGCATACGTAGGTAGGTCTGGCAGCAACTTGCGGATGGTTGTGGGTTTCCCCCGTGATGAGTCCATTTTCTTCCCATCATAATGCTGCCCACCACCGTATAAGTGAAATATTCTTGAGTCTGGCGTGAAACCCCAATCAAATAAATAAATAAAATACTGCTACAGTACTCAGCTGTGTCAAGGTGAAGCTAATACATGTACCTTTCAATGAGTCAGTGAAAACTACATGTACCTATTAATATGTTTAGGACCCTTTTTTTCTGCATCTTTACTTTTCAACAATCGTCACCCACAAAATGTGCTTTTAACAAAAAAAGTGGACAGACAAATATATATATTTACATTTATAAATGTGGTGTGTGGTTGTTCATGACACGAAATTACCTGTTTTCCAGAACCATTAACTAATAAGTGAAAACACTGATTTCATTTAGATACCTGACTGTCAAGGTGTGTCTTCTCAGTCAGATTCAAATACTGTTAAAACTGCAATTGTTCAGAATTACAAATATTCAATAGTGAATTGAAAATGAATATATATCTATTATCCACGATATTCAATATGGCGGACGTTCTATCCCTCGGCCCGTATAAATTATCATCCAAATCATGATGTTGAATTTGATGTTTCCTCTCTTTCAAAACTTTCCCAACTATAGACACGGATTCTGGACTGATTACTACAGTGGTTTTATCACGCAAACTCTAACACGATGAATTCAGATACAGTACTACTGACCCTTAACTACGGCGCAGATAGCACCACTTTTCATCCATTGTGAATATTCAGTGAATTATTCACTATCTGCTCCTTCCATCACAGACGACGAACGGAACCGCAAAAGTAGGTCAAAACTTCTTCCGCCGACATGCGATAGAAAATTGACAACAAAGATACGCAATACATTCAACCCACATTTGGCACAAGTGTGATTTATGTCCAGATAACACCAGAAAAGCTTACCTCCGACAGATCCCAGTGTTTATCCAGCGACATAAAGAAGCCGCCCTTGTTGCCCAAATTTGCATATATATCTGTCCACGCTAGCGTCAGATATTACCTCCATGTGTGAAGAGCTCCACGTCTCGGGGAGCGGGCCTTGTGCATGCGTGGTAGTGGTTGTCTAAGAGGTACCGTTATTCACGACCCGAGGGGCAGGCATCGCCTTGGTACCAGGATCACAAAGCTGTCTTAGACTTAAGTCAGACTTAGTCTTAACCTGCGGTATTATTCCTAGCGTGCTTTTGAATAAAAAAAAGCTTAATTTCATTTTTATCACGAAGATCTAAGCCAAGTGCATAAAAATCCTTAAAAGCATAGAACACACTAACGTGAAGTACATGTCAGATGAAACCTCTAGACGATGTCCATAAAAAATGATCATTTAAAGTTGGGTAGCCTGTCTACCTTGTCAGCCACGGAACATCATCATGCTATGAACCATTTTTTCAACAGGCCAGGGGTGAACATTTTGGATGATGAGCAAGAAAATGCAGAGTAATGTCACCAATTCTTTAAGGAAAGAATACATAAAGGAAAAGACCTCTAAAAATCGAAGTAGCCATCACTAAATAGACTACTTGAAACAATACCTAAATATACTTTCATTTATTTCTTTTTTAGATTTTTTGGAAAAGAGTTTAAAACATTCCAAACATTTGAATTTTAAGGTGGGCTTTATAGACCATCCTATCAGAGGTTAGGAACTCTGACGTCACATGAACTTAATGCAACTTGTCATCACGACACTGAATGCTGGGATAAACCTTCTTACCTATGTGTAAAAGATGACTGAAATCATGTTCCCAAAAAATTGCTTCCTTCTGGTGAACATCAGGGAAAAAAAGGTGATGTTATGTCAGAGTTCTTAGATGCTGTCAGGAAGGCTCATGAAGTCCACCATAGTATTCAAATATTTGAATGCCTTTGAAAACACTCTTTTAAAAAAAAAAGTATTTTTCCTCATAGTTTCAGTTGTCTGTATTATGAACCTTAGATCTACTTCATATTTCAGCTTTTTTAAAAATTTAACATCGTCTGATCGCCATATTTCTACATGCAACTGTCTGTTTTGCAGCCAAAAATAGTCGGTGACGTCATTGCGATTCACTTTGTTCAATATGTATGTCCAGAAACTCAATATTTTATTTGAGTTTCATTACTGTACCAAAAATGTAAAGGGGCATTATACAGACCATATTTGGAATACGCATGATGTCGCCTGTACTCTGCGTACTTTATTTGAAGGCGATCTCTTCCTTGCTGTGAAACAAATGTTTTAAGAGAAATGTTCATTCACGACTGACCCTTCCATCCACGAAAGGCATTCTGACTCTTGTGGAAAACGGACGAAGAAACTATGGACGGATACTCATTGTGTTTAAGATAACGATCTAAATTAGATCGTAAACAGAGTTTGGACTGGAGTTTGTACTCGGTTCCTTGTGGAGTTTTTATGCTCCTGTAGAAGTCCGCCAAGAACTGATCGAGTTCCGCCGGGGGAATCTCCACCATTGGCCTGTTGTCACCGTATGGGCCCTCAGACAACCAACGTTCGAATGTTCGGACGCAAGTGACAATGTTCCGAATGGTGGCGATGGGCAGTTGGTCGGCGTTCCGAATCCGGGATCGTATAAAGTTCCGGCGTTCTATTTCCTGTCGCCTGGTGATGGCGTGATCAGTGTATAGGCCGCATGTCACACGGATGGGTTCTGTTGGTCTCCACACCGAACTGTCTGCAAATAATAACGAAAATATGTCAAGTTTTTTTAAGTGAGTTATGTGATTTGGTAAGCCTTGCATGGATTTTTTTTTTTAACATTCATATCTAAGTACTTATTAACTGTTGGTTGTTAAATAATTGTATATGTGTTGAAATACAAAGCCATTCGTATTCTATATCGCCTCCCATATGTCACATACATATGCAGATCCATATTCACAACACCGCCTGTCACGTACATGTATAACGGTGCATGGGGGCCTCCGTGGTCGAGGTGGTTAGCGTACCAGCGTGGCGCAATGACCCAGGAGCCACTCACTCCTGGTTATGGGTTTCCCCCGGGAATTGGTCACACAGACAGCTGTATGAAGTGACCACACAAATTGTTTATGGAGTGGTCACATAGACGAATGTAAGAAATGTTCACACGAAACCTGTATGAAGTGGCCACCTAGATAACTGTATGAAGTTCCTACAAAATCTCTATGGAGTGTTCACATACATAACTGTATGGAGTGTTCACATACATAACTGTATGGAGTGGTCACATAGACGAATGTAAGAAATGTTCACACGAAACCTGTATGAAGTGGCCACATAGATAACTGTATGAAGTTCCTACAAAATCTCTATGGAGTGTTCACATACATAACTGTATGGAGTGGTCACATAGACGAATGTAAGAAATGTTCACACGAAACCTGTATGAAGTGGCCACATAGATAACTGTATGAAATTCCTACAAAATCTCTATGGAGTGTTCACATACATAACTGTATGGAGTGTTCACATACATAACTGTATGGAGTGGTCACATAGACGAATGTAAGAAATGTTCACACGAAACCTGTATGAAGTGGCCACATAGATAACTGTATGAAGTTCCTACAAAATCTCTATGGAGTGTTCACATACATAACTGTATGGAGTGGTCACATAGACGAATGTAAGAAATGTTCTCACGAAACCTGTATGAAGTGGCCACATAGATAACTGTATGAAGTTCCTACAAAATCTCTATGGAGTGTTCACATACATAACTGTATGGAGTGTTCACATACATAACTGTATGGAGTGTTCACATACATAACTGTATGGAGTGGTCACATAGACGAATGTAAGAAATGTTCACACGAAACCTGTATGAAGTGGCCACATAGATAACTGTATGAAGTTCCTACAAAATCTCTATGGAGTGTTCACATACATAACTGTATGGAGTGTTCACATACATAACTGTATGGAGTGGTCACATACATAACTGTATGGAGTGTTCACATACATAACTGTATGGAGTGGTCACATAGACGAATGTAAGTAATGTTCACACGAAACCTGTATGAAGTGGCCACATAGATAACTGTATGAAGTTCCTACAAAATCTCTATGGAGTGTTCACATACATAACTGTATGGAGTGTTCACATACATAACTGTATGGAGTGGTCACATAGACGAATGTAAGTAATGTTCACACGAAACCTGTATGAAGTGGCCACATAGATAACTGTATGAAGTTCCTACAAAATCTCTATGGAGTGTTCACATACATAACTGTATGGAGTGTTCACATACATAACTGTATGGAGTGGTCACATAGAAGACTACATAAAATGGTCGCAAAGAAGACTGTATAAAGTGATCTCATATACAGATGACTGTCTGAAGTGATCATACATAACACGTATGGAGTGGTCACATAGGGGAATGTGTATGGAGTGGTCACATAGGGGAATGTGTATGGAGTGGTCACGTAAGGGAATGTGTATGGAGTGGTCACATAGGGGAATGTGTATGGAGTGGTCACATAGGGGTATGTGTCTGGAGTGGTCACATAGAGGAATGTGTATGGAGTGGTCACATAGGGGAATGTGTATGGAGTGGTCACATAGGGGTATGTGTCTGGAGTGGTCGCATAGGGGAATGTGTATGGAGTGGTCACATAGAGGAATGTGTATGGAGTGGTCACATAGGGGAATGTGTATGGAGTGGTCACATAGGGGAATATGTATGGAGTGGTCACATAGGGGTATGTGTCTGGAGTGGTCACATAGAGGAATGTGTATGGAGTGGTCACATAGGGGTATGTGTATGGAGTGGTCACATAGGGGAATGTGTATGGAGTGGTCACAAAGGGGAATGTGTATGATTTATTGATTTATTTGACTGTTTTGATTTATTTTTACGCCGTACATCAGTATTTGTCTCCTACAGAGATCAGTTTTATGCGTGGGTGGAGAAAACCAGTGTGTCGGTTAGTTACTGGAAAACTCTCCCACGTGACATATATCATATTGGTGGACGGTGATCTCGGACGAATTTCATGTAAAACCACACAAGACAGCGCCGTCTAATCCTACCCAGACCAAAAGAGTAATTAAGCAAGGTAATCTAGAAGACTTCGCTGTCCGAAAATGGGACGGAAAAAATTAATGCGTATATACATGTGTATCCATACAAAATGTAACTTGTAGGAAATGTGGCGTATGACAATCTAGGTAGTCAAAAAGTTTAGATGATCGCCATGTTGCAGGGACAGTTAGCTTGTGTAGGGTTTGTGCCTATATTGATTGCTGTGTGCTGTTGGGCACTTGATAATACATACAGGTATAAAATAGAAAACTGTAACACTGGTGTATTGAGAAATAGTGTATTTGACACTAACGTCGCGGTCCTCACATTTTATTCATGCAAAATTATTGAAAAGATGCCAGTTAAGTAGGTCCTGGTGTGTGTATAGCTTGCTCCTAGGTATAACCTTTTACACAGTTAAAGCTGATAGATTATAACCGCAACGTTGGTGTCAAATACACTATTTACCAGTAGACCACTTTTACAGTTTTCTATTTTAGTTCCTAACCTGGATGTCTAATAACCTTGATTATTACATAGACATGTACAGTCTTCGGAAAATCGGATGTAACACTTCCTTTCTTTGCAGACCTTGTTACAACATTCAGTAACACAACAAGTATTATATATACGCATGTGGTTTTACGTCGTAACCAACGAAGTACGGCATATGAGGACGAGGAGCCATTAGGGGTGTGTACCTGTATTGTGTCTACTTGTATGTACATACAGTGAGTCATGCCCCCAAAGTGCTGCCGACACTGAGACATCATGCTCAAGCACACTGAGATATCGTCCCCAAGACACCAGGTATGACACACCACCCTGTCACATTATACTAACACCGGGACAACCAGCCCTGTTTCCTTGCCCTAAGGTCTCACTGCAGCGCGACAAGGGAGGCAGCGACAAGTACCATTTCGTATGACCCGACCCACTGCATACAGGAGAAAAATAAAACGAGATAAGATGTCTCGTGCTACATAGATGGGGTCATTCCATTTATGGCATGACATAGAGTGGATATATGCTAACGTTAAATGAAACAATCATACGTGAAATTGGGCAATAGGGTAATTGTACTAAACACATACACTAAAAAAGAACACCAATAATATCCGAATATATTGGTTACAAAAAATTTAATCAAAGTTACAAGAAAGGAAAATTAATCAAAACAGATGAGGATAGAATAGTTGTAAAGCCCGTGTAAATTATTACATGTGATAAATCACACACAAGTTCCATGTTAGCAACTTAATAGTTGTATGGACACTGAGCAACCGTAACTTCAACTGAACTGTTCCTATCATACAGCATTATATTAAACTAAACAGTATGCACTAAAACAACAGTTTGCTGTTTTTCTCTATCTGACTCCTACAATAAATACACGTTTAATGTTTGATGTCATGGTAATGTTTACCAATAGGTTGATATAATTCAAAATGATCTTAACGAATAACGACAGGAATTGCAATGGCGCACTTTTGATTTTTTCTTAATGTGTTCTTCGCTTTTCTGCAAAAACAATAGCTGGCTTCATACAGACTCCAGAATCGACATAAAAATTAACCAAACACAAAAAAAGTGGAGAGTCTTAGAATTGTATATCAGAAAGTCAAATTTCGAAATGTCATTCCAAAAAGGTATTGCTTGATATAGAGCTGTTTAAAGATATGCATGAGAAATCTTCCACTGGTCACACGTTGGTTTTTCTCCTGCACAACGCGTACTACATCCGCAGGCAGTAACAGTAAATGGGTGGTGGATTGTTTTGGCAGTGTATGATGCACAACTGGTTTCCGAAAAAAGGGTACAGCGAATATCAACAAAAGGAATCGCTTCAAGTATTGTAATAATTTGATAACTTGAAAACAAAAACACATTATTCATATGGAAGCACTTCGGTGGGGACGGTACAAATGCCCTGTCCAAGCATGCCCCCTGTGCTCAGCGGGTATCTCTGGGCTTGCGATGTCTTGGTGGTCACTTTGATGAGATTTTCCACTCGATTTTGGTGGTAGGAACTTCTAAGCCCATATATCTTTCACGGGAAGATTTGTTTTGATTTGTACGCCACAAATTAATTAACATTTACTCTATTTTTTCTTATTTTGAGGACAGATACTGGTAGTGTTGAAAGTAGAATTTCTTTACCAGCTTTTTGGAAAAGTGAAGATAGGAGTATGTTCTTCATTAGACGGTCTAACCATGTGAGAAAAAAAAGAAACTCAATATTCCTGCTACAATTCCATATATAGTGGCATTGAGCTGCACTAGCACGCTAACCACGTTATGGCTTTCTGTAGTCAGATCTACTTCATTGCAGGAACGTACGTTTGACATTGAACACATGGCACAGGGCTCTAAAGGATAAATTCCTTATGTTGAAAAAAAAAAACTAGATGGCTTTATTGCATGTTCGGGTCGACGTTTCAGTAAACGAACAGTAAATTCGGTCGATCTGTTTCAGGATGAGCAAGTAGTTTAGTGTTGCTACGGATTATCTACAGTACGGAGAAAAAGAAAGTCCGAATGTCATAACACTGCCTTTACAATACATCAATGGAAACCCGACTCTTTGACCATATTAAATTTGCGCAGCATTTCCGAGCATGCCCTTCGACTGTTTTCGAATACGGGAGAGCTTTTGATACAGGCCGGATAGCCCGTGATCTCCAGATACCGCTTCAGGTTGCTGCGCAGAACGCTGAAGGAGTAGGTCTTGTAGTGGGACAACGAGGAGAAGAACTCTACTAGATACTTGTCCAACTCCTCCGGTGGAATATCGTTGACGCATCGGTTCTCCTTCCACTTGGGTCGCTGCCAGATCCAGTGTTCCAGCGTCCTGACGGCGCTCACGGAATTATCCACGGTGTTCTGAGACAGGCTGTGTCTGTTTCGGATCCTGCTTCGTCTCAGCTCATTCATGTTCCTTTTGTTTGTGATCAGAGAGAACGAGTTCTGCCAGCGAATTGGCTGCAATTCTGTATCCCCACCCTGTCCAGACGTCGTTGGTTTAACCAGGGGTGACGGCCCTTCTCTAAAACCCGTGTCTGCAATCATAAACGAACAAATCATGCTGAGGGGACGTGTCCTGGGTGGATATGTTTCGATGAAAACAAGAGCAAATTCAAACTACCTGAAACAGCCCCCAAAAAGCTCTCTCATTAAATGAGTGAGTGAGTGCTTGGGGTTTAACGTCGTACTCAGCACTTTTTCAGTCATATGACGACAAAGGAATTCTTAAGAGTGCATGTGATGTGCCTTCTTGTTGCAGGACGGATTTCCACCGCTCTTTTATCTAGTGCTGCCTCACTGAGCCGGCTTACCGAAGGCAAGTAAGCCGCCCAGCCCGAGCCGGTATACTGATACGGGTCAACCAATCATTGCACTATCACCATCATGCTGAACGCCCAGCGAGGAAGTTACAACTTCCTCTTTTAAGGTCTTAGGTGTGACTCGACTCAGGACTGATCCTGGATCTACCGCTCCTGAAGCGGACGCTCTAAAAATTCTGATCTGACAATGCAACATGTATAGCTTACCACATACACCACTCTCTTAATTGTGTACATCTACACTGCGTCTTGAGATTTACCATTTGGCCCTTACGACGTATTTTTTTCTATTGTTGTTTATTGTTACTGAAACTTTTTTCACTGGATAAGTTTCATGGGTAAAGGAAACCGGAATGACCAGTGCAAAACCACAGGTACTTGGAAAGTTACTGACAAACCTTTCCACGAGCGATATGACCGGTTATTATCACCAAGGCCCGAAGAACAGTAAAAGCGAGCGAGTCTACAAATTCCCGGTCAGACTAAGACCGGATTTGAACCCACACCTCGTGCGTCCTAGCGATTGAAAGTAAAGACCCGTATACCCGCTCGTCACTAATACACCATAAATGCTGTAATTTTATGCGATATAAAACTCTGCAAAGCGTGATAATTTTTCAGGGAACTTGACGTCAAATTTGCAGTAATCTTATATCTCTCCGCGTCACACGAACACTGCCCTCGACATACCAGAATACATGTTATATCTGCGTCATTTAATTCACATGTATTGTGTATGCAACCAGTATTTCAGTCCACCCATTTGATTGTTAGCCCCTGATTCCACAAGAACGGTCAATACCAAAGAGCACAGTAACAAAACAAATGTAACAAAATTCAACTTTGTATTGGTGTCATATGCCTGCTGAGGAACTGTCAACAATTCAAAATTTCAGTTTTGTTAGAAACAATCATTTCACCGAACATGTCGTCTCTGAACAATGTTGCTTCTTCCGGGATACACTTCTTGGTCATTAGATTTACTGTAATACTTGATCTTCTACGCACATAACCGACTGATGCATGTACTTAACAATGTATAAAACTGCATCTCAGTCAAGCCTTAGTTACAGAGCTTTCTCAGTGTAAGGGTCGTTGGCTTCCCCCGGGCTCAGCCCGGTTTCCTCCCACCATAATGCTGGCCGCCGTCGTATGAGTGAAATATTCTTGAGTACGGCGTAAAACACCAATCAAATAAATAAATAAATAAATCCTCAGTGTAAGATATGATGTAAGTATGCTGATCAGTTGCCAATTATCACAATGTCGTTTCTACTCTGGGTTTAATTTCTATTTACATGCCGGAGTGCTTTATATTTAATGCTGTTTTCAACAGTATATTCAGTTACACAAAGGCCCTTTTGAGTAGAAGGAACGATGTAGAGCCCCCGGGGTACACTGTCGCCATTCAACACATTCCTAATTTAAGGCTAAGAGTAGATTCGATCACACACTTTATACAGCAGCATGCATAAGCTCCACCGACATTTCAATTACAATGACTTACTTTACACAAACCAGAAATTAAGACGATGAGCTGGTATATTATTTCGACTCATTTATGTGTAATTTATATGACACAATTTGTTTTTCACACAATACATAGCCATGGAATGTGAAGAACGCTTCTTGAGGTAAAATGTTTGAGTGTTTGAATGTAGTTTCAAAATCCTCAAAGGCTGGGCCATGTGGAGTTCTCACTGATTCCTGCAAAAGTTACGTCTGCATCACTGAGCTTGGCTCGGCTGTCACGTTGGCGCGAATTTATATCAGCCACCAAAGCACGTTCCATGAACATATGGTTAACGCGCGTCTCTCCCTCATTTGATGTCGTTTGGCTCATCAGCTCATGTTTTCTGGACGCAAATGCTTTTTGGCTTCGAAAAAACACCTGCGATGAGGTGATGGACTCTGGGTATTTACATTCCTTTAGATAACGATCAAGGTGCGAGCGCAGCGTCTGCAGTGACTGGAGTTTATAGTCTTCACCACTCGGTCGCTTCACGGCGGTGAAGAACTCCACAAGGTACGAGTCAAGCATCGCCGGTGGAATGGTCGTGATACTCCGGCCATCTCCGTGACGGCTCGCCTGAAGCCAGCGCTCGAAGTTGCCGGCGGCTGAGATCATGTTGGTGACAGTTTGCTTGGGAATATCCTCGACGTTGACGATATAGCTGCGCCGGATGGAAGCACCATCAACTCTCCGAGGATTGACAGGTGCTCCTGACGTCCAGGGTCCTCTGTGACCACCCAAGGAAGAGCGCCGAACATCGCCACGAGAAGACTCGTCCGCTAACAAATGAAAGGAATGAGGAAGTTTGACTGTTGGAGATGTATTTTATATCGTTACATGTACATAACTGATAATCACACAATAAAGATGTTGTCATTTGTATTGACTGGCATAAATTGTGCACTCAAAAAATTAATCTGTTAAATTTACCAGAAAGTCTGTTGTCCGACTGATGGGAGAATGTATTCTGTTATTATAACACAATTTTTTGTGATATTCAAAATAATATCATGTTAGCCTAATACAATGGTTATGTTGAATTAATAGAATATGTGCGTTATGTTTAACTACACTCTGCCACAATAACAGTATACATTCTAGCATCACTCAGATAACAGACTTAGTTAAATTTAAGGGATTATTTTTTGGAATGTGGTACGTAGAACTTACTGCTGTACCTTGACCACGATTTTGGTGATTGAAACCTCAATACAATGTGTACGAGCAAGTCTAACAAGGCTGACTGAGGTTATGGCAATACTGAACCCTGAGTGAAGGAGCCCACGAAATTTCGGCCCAGTAGATTTCGGCCCAGTAGATTTCAGCACATGGCGATTAGGTCATTGTTTTCACCATTCCAGTTTATATGAATAATAATAAAGTAGCTTATGTACCGAAGTTTTGACATTATACTGCAATTGGGCCGCACCGAATTACTACCTTTCAAATCATTCTTCCATTTAAATGGTAACTTTTTATGAGTACAAGCTGTGGTTTAAGGGTGTAACACCGTAGCCGTAGCGGTGTTTGTTGTGTAATCCGATACCACTGAACTTTGTTTCCTACCGAGTCAAATCCCGAGTGTGCATTCTCGGGATTTCACTCGGTACGAAACAAGACTCAGCAGTATTCAGTTACACAACAAACACCAAGACAAAGGCATTAAAGACTTTTCTTCCCCTAAAATTGAAGAAAATGTTCTCCTAGCAGTTCTTACTTTTGAATTCAGCGCCACAGCCCTGAGAATATCTCAGCCAATGAAACACCTGCAAGTTGCACACTGGGGGTGGCCAGTACCTGACCCTGTGTTCTAAATCAAAGGAGGTAACAAGGATCCAGATGGTGGACTAAGCACAGACACCATGCAGAAACGTGACCCAACAAAATGGATGAGTATACCCTGGTATAGAGGGATGGTGAAACATATATATATATATATATATATATATATATATATATATATATATATATACAGAAAAGAACTTTTTCTTCGGATGGATCAGGCCCGGAATGTTTGGGTGAAATTATCAATAAAACATAACTTTATGATGATAACCCAATCTTATCATCATGTGTCGAAATGTTGCTTTTAAAGTTTGTGCCGAAATGTTAAGTACCGATACACCCTGGGACTATCCTGAATACCTGTGCCGTTAACCTGTCCTGATGAAATATGAAAGTCTAAAAATACTGTACGTGCGTGCGTGCGTACGTACGTACGAAACTCAACGTTTCTACAGTCAACATGTACACGTTCCATTTGTTGATCTGACCATTGTTTTGCATCTTACACACTGACACCATGCAACTACTTTGCTGATATACGAGATGGAAAAGGCTTTAAATCATACAAAATGCTGAAATGCTAGTAATTGATCAGCACTTATTTCCAATTTCTCACCTATTTCTAAGTGAAGTTACTTACTCTCAGTTTCTCGTATTGCACAGTCGCCACGATATGGCTGAAATATTGCCGATGTGGCTTTAAGCCATAATCATTCTTTCATACTTCACAGCAACTTAGGTAAACAAAGTGTTTTGTTTTGAGAATTATGTCAATTAACATGCCTGATTGGATTGCGCATTCACTGTATCCGCAGAACAGCAACAATTACATACCATTACACAAGTCATAATCATCATATCCTGATATCACTACGGGGATGTGAGCCTTTGCTCACACCACAAAGCTGTAATCTGGAACGCAGAACGCCCATATTTCGAAATCAGACAATCTTGGCGACCTTTGCCAAATACAGATACGCGGTCAATGGTACTCAGACTAAATTCCACAACAGCCTGCTATACATAAATCCTCGGACAGAATGAATAAATGATAATGATTATGTCATAACTCCACTAAATCCTGATGGTCCTTTAAATTACCGTTAGGATAATGGAAGGAGCGCAACGAAACTGCTGTGAGGATAGCTAAGTACCGCCAAATTGAACGATTCAAGAATGCAGTAAAGTGAATTGCTTTGCATTGACATACGCGATCACACCAACAAAGCATCATGTAGTATTTAATGATGTCGGAGAGATAGAAAGAGCGCTTTTGTGATCCTTTCCTTATTCTTGGGCTAAGCTACTGAATTCTTGTACAAGAAGTATATATATATATATATATATATATATATATATATATATATATATATATATATATATATATATATATTACTTCTTATATATATATATATCATAATTTCATAATTGTACTCTCTGCAGCTGGTCATACCCACTCTGCCTTGTTCACATGAACAACCTATTACATACATATTTGATAACGCAATTACTGTACACAATGTACTTCAGTTTTGTAAATCCGTTTCAAGCGCTTAAAAACTTTCGATAGTTAGGCAAATTCTACTTAACCACAGGATCTTAATATTGCCTATACACTATGTATATAGTGCAACATACAATCTGTACATTAAATCTCATAAGGATACGATTCGATTGACCAGGAACTTTCGTGAGTAAAACCTCTCCGCTAAAACCAGCTAAATATTCAAATATGAACTCATTTTTGTACAGGTAAGAATAGGTCAAAAGTCATTTGCGCTCTATTTGAAACCTTAACCAGTATGAATTAAGCCCCGAGATCACAAGGCGATCTTAGACTTAAGTCAAAATTTCAGTCGTTAAACATGATACGTTCCTTTCCGTTATTTTAGCTGAAATTCATTTTACAATAACTTACCCAGATTTAACGTCGTCAAGCAATATTTTGACCTTGTTACGTAAGAAATAACAATACACAAGTGATTTGAAATTATGACGTAAGTGTAAGATTTCTTCGTGATCCGGGGACCAGCGCACTGTATATCAGTGAATTTAATTTGACTGGTGCTTTACGCCGTACTCAGGTAGCGGATTTAAAGATATCTGCATAATAGCAACACTCTAAATATGAACTGACATAGCAGGTCAAAATGTCAATCTTACTGACCTTTGACTTGTGATTCTATCTATAAAATTTCAATGAATCTGAACTCAGCTTTGATGCTGTCATCAAACTTGTCAGTTTCAAACACATTTGACTGGCACTAAACCTTTACTGCATTGTAATAAATGGGAATAAATAAGAAATAAGGTAAAGGCTGCTCGTGGCGGGTCGTGATAATTCACAAAACCCACCAATAACCTCTTTGGATTTAGCAAGATATACACATGAATGGGGTTTGGGTGCAGCTTTGATGCTGTCATCAAACTTGTCAGTTTCAAACACATTTGACTGGTTAAACCACGTCTAAAGTTACATGTAGTAGATCACCTTCTTCATCACGTCTCAATGGAATATATTAAATACTAATACCTGTGGCTTATTCTCATACCATTTTCCGCCTTTTTAATGTCATAAAATGCAGATGAAAGAACGAATTTACACGATATTGTCTGTATTTTCTCAGTAAGAACATCATAAAATGATTTGTTTTTTTTTTATCGACACTTTTCCGCTTTTCCATTTCATTTTAATGTAGTTACGCCTATTGTCTTTCTTTTCAAATTTGTGTTTATTTCCTTAACTTTCACTTCAGGTGTTGCTGGTCTTTCACGTCCACGTGTTTCTGTTTATGTGCTGCATGTCTCGTATATTGCTAGTCTTTCCCTTTCAGGTGTTGCTAGCCTTTCACTTCCACGCGCAGGTGTTGCGTCTCTGGGCTGCATGCATTTTATATTGTTAGCCCTTTCCTTTGAGGTGTTACTAGCTTTTCGCTTCCTCATTCCGGTGTTTCTTGCTTTTCACTTTCACGTGCTGGTGTTGCTGTCTCTGTGCTGCAAGTCTCGTATATTGCTAGTCTTTCCCTTTTAGGTGTTGCTAGTCTTTCCCTTTTAGGTGTTGCTAGCCTTTGACTTCCACCCACAAGTGTTGCTAGCTTTTCACTTTCACATGCAGGTGTTGCTGTCTCTGTGCTGCATGTCTCTTATATTGCTAACCCTTTCCTTTCTGGTGTTGCTAGCTTTTCGCTTCCACATCCAGGTGTTGCTAGCTTTTCACGTTCACGTCCAGGTGTTGAGGTCGCTGTGCTAGTGTCTTACAATGCTAGCCTTTTCCTTTCAGGTGTTGCTAGTCTTCCACTTCCACGCACAGGTGTCGCCAGCTTTTCACTTTGTTGTGTTGCTAGCCCTTCACTTTTAGTTCAGGTGTTGCTATGCTTCGAGCTTAGATACGATGTTCTGGACTTGTACACGGCTTGGCTACTGCGAAACTCTTGATCAGTGATAATGGAACAGGGATATCCCGTCTCCTTCAGAAATCGTTCGAGATGAGAGCGTAGGGTCAGGAAGGAGTCATACTTAAAATCACTCCCGGACTCCGTTTTAATATTTGCGAAGAACTCCGAAAGGTACGCGTCCAGCTCATCCGCTGGGATCTCGTTGACTGGCCTAAGGTCGTTGTAAGGCTGCGTCCAAAGCCAACGTTCAAACGTCGTGGCAGCGTTGACCATATTCACCACGGATTTCTTCGGGATTTCATTGATGCGCCGGATGCGGAGCCTCCTGGCTTGTTTACAAGACACCGAGTCGGCGGTTTTCGAGTCGTTCCCTGTTCCGGGCCTCTCGCTAGTGCGGTTCACCCGAAAAGCTGTGGACAGAGCGAACATCACGTCATCGCTTCTCTGACCAAGTCCTGATATCACTGGAACAGAAGTCCGAAGATTTATTTTACGTGTCAAATCTAGTATATCGGACAAAAAGTGTTGAAAGTTTGAATTATAGAACAATGGTTTCGGAACCTTAAGTTACCTCCGTCAGGGCAAAGTAAAAGGACGAAAAGAAAATGCCAAATACGCTGATTTTATCCTGTTTAGCCGCAGCGCGGACTCAATACATAACAAACACTTTTTTTTCAGTAAAAATAGACACATTGCTGTGAGGGATTTTGTTTCTCAAGAATGTTGTTTTCAATTCGTTGTTCTTAACGAAACATATATGCAGTTCTTGTGATGTTCTGCAATTATCACTTCAACTGTATGTTCATGTCATTAAAAACAAGCTTCATGGTGAACGTTCTCACAGAGCTATCGTTGTCCAACCGTCCCGTAAGCTTTGTTACAAAACAGCTATTAGGAGTTATTATAGAGCTGTTTAGTCTATAAGATATTTTCGCAAAAACCCGCTACAAAGGCATGTCCTGGACGGGATGGGCATTCGGGGTCTGGGTTGGGGGTGGAATGCAATGCAAGCTGCGACACATGCTCATTTTACACATTTGTAAATATGCATATTATTACACCTTGGGCAGCCAGTCAGTCATACGGCACAAATACGTTGACAACGGCGCGAGATCCAGCTTACGAAGATTAAGATAACATATACAGCGTGTAAAATCAATGAAAATACTAAACTGCTAAGGTAACACAATGGACATTTATTTATCTAGGTTAAAACATCAGTCATTCAAAAACATAAATCAAAGTGTCAAATATTGTCAATTATTACGAAACAACAAACATTGGGCTCAAAGACTCCTTCGCTGTAATTGACAGCTCACTATATTAAAAAAAAACAGCTAATTCACATCCCATTCCAAGGAATGTATTTGAAATAAATACAACGGTAAATAAATAAAAAAGTATGCAACAGAACATGTGTCCGTCACTTTTCCATGCTCCCTTCATGACCATGACTACTTCTGTTCGCTAGCGTAACGGTCAGCACCATTGCATCACACATCATCTGTATTTGAATTAAAGAATGGCTTCAGACAGCGCATTTTTATGAACAAACAACGCTAATAAAATATATCGTTAGTCACGAAAGTTACATTTTTTCCAGAATACGATATCAAACTACTTTCCAAGAAAACCTTTCCCAGATCAATAACCCTTTCAGAAACAGCTACATTTATTTAAATTTTAGACCATTTGCAGTAGTTCCCGTAATATGTAATACAACTCTACATATATGAGGGAGTTCAGCGTACATGTATACATGGCGCCTAATAGCCAATAATAACAGGCTAATTGTCGACAACCTTTTCACGTGACCAACAACTCACTGTCACCCTCCCATGGTCACGCTTTCTTTCAAAGGCTGTCTCAGTTTTAATGATTTTTCACAACCGTTCAATGCGTTCGATCTGGTCAACCAACGGTTGAATGTGAAGTTCAACATTACCTGTCCTGAAGCGATACAGTATATGGATTTCATTGCACTGCTATAGCGCATCTAGTGACCACACACGCGTCACCCTGACACGACTGTCATCTTAACTTTCGCCACAAAAATGGCGAGTGGGATATCTATCTACATGTATACGAATACAAATGAATGTACTTGTTTAGTCATATTTAACGCCCTATTCAAGAACTATTTGCCTATCTGAGAGTGGCCACTTTTTAGGGTGGAGGAAATTTAAATCACGTAACTTTGTCCAGATTTAGAAAACAAAAGCGTAGTATACAGACTTGTAGCAGCATATCATTTTTGGTGGAAGAAGAGTCATCTTCAAGAAAAGAAAGACATTGTAAACATCCCCACGAACTATGCAGACCGCTTATCGTCACCAAAGCTTAAAACAGCCGAGTTTACAGGCACTACTAACAGAAAGGCTAGAGTTGTATATCACTGAGTGTCGATTCTTGAACTTCTCTGCTTTTCTCAGAGAGCTGTGCCGTTCTGTTGGCGTAAGCATTCTGACTCTGCGAAAACAGGTGGGAACGAGTGATGGATTCGGGATAATCGCATTCTTTAAGGTAGCGTTCGATGTTGGAACGAAGCGATCGGAATGAGTCTATTTTGTAATCAGCACCGGACGGTCTCTTAATAGTGGTGAAGAACTCCGTCAGGTAGTTGTCCAATGTTTTTGGAGGTATTTCAAAGATCCAGCGCTTGTCGTTGTAAGGCCCGGACCATAGCCAGGTTTCGAATCCTGACACAGCGTACACCAAATTACTGAGTCGCGCTTTAGGGTAGGTCTCTGGGTTCTTTATCCTGGATCGACGAAACCTGTTACTTTCCGCTTTGTCCTCAAGGCTGTGGTAAAACCCGCCCTCACGATACCACGTGATAGGTCCTCCTGTCGTCTGTCGAAGTGGAGACACTTGGCGGATGGAAGAATCACCGCAACGGTCTGGCGAAGAAACCAATGAGCAACGTGAGAGAGGGAGAAAGACAGACCAATTTCCATATTCGAGATACAAATTTACATTTTTGGAAAGCTTACGCGCCCACCACGACTCATTTTCGATATCCACGGGTTAGTTAAGTCATGGATGAATGGCTGGATACCGGACAAGACGTTATGCTAAGTTGGCAAAACCACATTACAGGCTACATTGTGACCACTTCAATTTTATCACAAATAACTAGCTCTGAAAAATAACCTCTTGACATTTTTACTGTGAGTTTGGGTATCTATTGTTCCAAATGCATTGGAATAAAACCCTGACGTAAACTGACAAAGGGCCGGAATTTACTGGCAAATACGTGTGACCATATGCAATCTATTACACTGCCTTTAGTTTTGCTCTCTAGTCGTTTGCATTTCTACGGGAATTGTGGCATAACATCGCAGATAATTGCTAGATCTGACCTTTAATGAAAACAATTGCGATAAATCACCAGACAGAGAGTTTGACTGTGAGCTTATCTGGCTAGAGATGACAAAAACATATAAGAAATATAGGAATTTTACACCAAAAAAACAGGAGGTTTATATATTATGTATGTGTGCTTGGAATTTCCCGTCGAATAATTAATTTTTCAGTTATGTGTCTCATTGTGGCATGGCGAGTTCATGCCGCAAAGGTCATGCCGCCACTGAAGTACATGTATCACGCTTCAGACACCAGACATGACACCCTACTGAGTCACATTATACAAACACCGGACCAATCAGTCGTGTTGACTTGTTCTAACCTCCCAATGATGAGCGCCAAGCGAGGGAGCAACGAGTATCATTTTGAAGTCTTTGGCATGGCCCGGGTTTGATCCCAGGTCTTAACACCAGGGCCATGCTGATGTAATAAAAGGCACATTGTTGATGTAGTCGGATGATCTTTCCCGTGGCAGTTACCGATTTTCTCTTCCAGCTGGTTCAGGCCTTCATGTAGTTTCAAGCTAAATAAGGTTGTTAATTACAGTGTCTCTTCAGAGATTCACTTCATTCCTCGATGCAGTCATTCCCTATACAACCTCAACAAAGGTCCTGTAACATCAAGTATATGATGTTGATAATGACTTCAAATGACTACGCCCCACTGAACTGTCAAAAGCTCTCCGGCTAACTCACAGTGACAACAGTTCTCAATGGTATATAGCGGTTTGCACGGCACAGACATTTTGCACTTAACCCTTGAAACAACTGGTGTAAACACTGAAATTCCTCTATTATATAAAAAATATAGAAACCCCTAGAAACCTTTAAAGGTGCTATCTGGCACCTATTTTCGTAAGGTGTGATGTGGATCTTATACCACTGACCCTAAATTTCCTGCCCTTATTACTACCCCAACAAGACTACATGCTCTTCAATATTTTGTTTCTTGGTAGTTGGCTTTAGACGAACACCTACTCCATGCGTGGCCTACTAATCAAATGTAGTCCCTATAAAATAACAGGACAACGGCTTGAGTAATATATTCTTTATTTTCACAATGTCTTCTCATTGCTAAAGCCACAAGCTCCATCCTGTATTGTCTATGGTATATCCACACTTCATATCCAAGTCACATCAATCTTTCCCATGTCCGTTCTTGGATTCGTTACTGAAAATTGGTCTTTGCTTTTTGTCCTAAGGCCACCTGAATTTTGTCCTCACGTGTGTGATATATTCTGGCAGTGGTCATATCCCTCAGATCTGCCTGCATAAGCTTTTTGTAGCCTCCTGCTTCTGAAGCCTGTGAGTTTACAGCGGATGGCGATGCTGATCTCAGAAAGTGTACAGGAGGAATTCTTCACACAGAAAACTGCAAAAAAGATGCATACAGCGGATAAAGTATAACTGGCGTTTAAATAATATAATACACTGATGACAACTCACAAGGCCATGGTTTTAATACAACAGGTGATGCTCACAATGCTTCAAATTCAACAGAACAGATATTGGAACATCATAACTATGACCCTATATATACAGCAATAAATGCATTGTTCAACGGAGAACTTTTAGCTAAGAAAATGTGATTTAAAAAGGTCTAAAATTAGTCATTGGTTTCATTATTCCCATGCGGATGAGATTGATGCTCACACACTTATCACAACACATAATGTTAAGAAATCATCATTTTCATTATCATGCCTAAAATAGCACAGTAGAGCAATTAGAACAAACTTCACTCTATATCAATTAATTATTTTCACG
Source organism: Liolophura sinensis (assembly GCF_032854445.1). NCBI lineage: Eukaryota > Metazoa > Mollusca > Polyplacophora > Chitonida > Chitonidae > Liolophura > Liolophura sinensis. The sequence continues at coordinate 8,895,949 of NC_088297.1, read as the reverse complement.
TGGTGCTTTTGACCGAAACCAGAAGGCTTTGTGTAAGAACATTTTACAAAAATATCTCAAACTAAATGAAAGTGGTCAAAGTGAATATGGGCAGCACAAAGAGTAGACCTTTGTCATGATTGTAAACAGGATTTCAGAACTGCTAATTCATACAAAAAAGCAAGGGTGCTTTGTTGACCTGGCTTATGAAAGGGTTTAGTCACGAACTCAAACGTATGACCTGTGTGTCGTAAAGTTATGGAATTGCAGCATTCAAGCATCAATCACAAAATAGTGCTGTATTTATTTATTTATTTGACTGGTGTTCTACGCTGTATTCAAGAATATTTCACTTATTTTTACGGCGGCCAGCATTATGGTGGGTGGAAACCAGGCAAAGCCCGCGGGAAACCTACAAACATCTGAAGGCCGCTGGCAGACCTTCCCACATACAGCCGGAGAGGAAGCCAGCTTGAGCTGGACTTGAACTCACAGCGACCGCATTGGTGAGAGGCTCCTGGGTCATTACGCTGCCCTTGCGCGCTAACCAACTGAGCCGCGGAGGCCCCTACAGCTGCGCAAACATGTACAAACTAGCTGAAACATGAACTGAAACCCTATGCTTCATACAGTACCGACAAGGCATCAGTTACTGTTGTATATGAATATGAGTACCATCCAGTTGGAACATTTCTATAGTATTCCATAGAGATTCCACTGTATGGAACTTGCTTGTGGACTTAATCACAGTCTCAGAATCTGTACAGTATTCACTGTTGGTTGGTCACAACAAATTAACTCTAGCCAAAGGCTACTTAGGCTGATAGAATCCACAGTAGACTGACTGCAAAAGACAGTTATTGTACCAGTGTAGACTGGCTTTAGAAGCCTCCAGCTTGTCTATTTTGCTAAACCTGACAACAAAGCGTGCATAAACAGTACAATCACATACCTTTGATAGCCTGTATTATTCTATCATCTAGTTTTGGTCGTCCAGACTTGTGCGAGGTAGTGCTGTTGGCCAAATCTTCAGCAGAGAAGAAAATACCCAAGAGGTAACGGGCCGCGGGCCGCCCATCGTTGTGCTTAACTTGTTCTACTTTCTTTGGGCGTGTCTTTCTGGGTGGCAGACAACACTTGGTTAAGGCCAGGTTATAGGAACCTTGGTCCAGATACACCCCTGTGCCAGTGACCAGTTCTACCATCTGTGAAAGAATTCAATGAAAACTGTGGGAAGTGATGACAGTTTTTTTTAAGTACGTTAAAATTACCAAAAAACAAAGGAATGGTTTAATGTCAGTTTCATTTGTTGATATGACTGTTGTCTCCCACCACACTCAGGTTATCATTACTAAACAAACAGGTTAGCTTTATAGGTAGCCAAGGAGTCTATAAAAGGAAGCCACAACACAGTACCATATATTTATCAAAATTTGCAAAACAGAAATATTGCAATATAGTTTAACATATTTCAAGTGACACATTTTGCTGGATTCATCCACCCACCTTATAGGGCCACTTAAGCGTTTTTTTCCTTATAGGTACACTTAAGTGTTTTTCCTTATGGGGTCACTTAAGTGTTTTCCTTATAGGGCCACTTGAGTGATTTTTGTTAAGAATGATTAATTTCTTAGTCAGAAAAACATAGATGTTGGCATCTAAAATCATTATATCATTATTGGGTCTTAATGTTCTTCTGAAAGTGCATATTTAAACAACAAACCTCAGGTAATATGTTTTTACATATGAATTTGAAAACTAAAATCCACCACATAATTAAATACCTGGTTCCGGTTATTCAAAATTGTTTGAAGACCTAATACCAGACTTTAAACCAAGTCTTCTATTTTGTACTTAGCCCAAAAATAATTGCATAACAGTATATTAAATATGGACTAAGCCTGCAGCTGTTAAACTTTAGACTTTGGTCAGCTTTATTGGCTGCTAAATTTGTCTAAAATTCTTAATTATAAAATTGACTTAATACCAGTTTTAGCTAATACTCTTTCGAACAACTGGGCCCGGTTTATGAAATTTGATGGTCAACATGGAATAATGATTTATTTATTTATTTATTTATTTATTTGATTGGTGTTTTACGACGTACTCAAGAATATTTCACTTATACCGCAGGTTGCTGGAAAACCTTCCCACGTACAGCAGTTTCATGGATGGAAATTTTCCTGCCAGCCAAGATGGCTGCCAAAGCATGGGCCATATTCCTTATATTATGCATGCACCACTTGTATGTACACCACTGCCACCAGTCGACAAGTCTGCCCTTTTTGAAAAATGGGCGACATAAGCAGACTTGTTTAGGCGTAGCGCCACTACTACTGAATGAGGATCTACATCTTTTTCTGCATAAAAATTTGCGAGTGGCATCAGTGATGTCTTTGGTTTATTTATTTATTTATTTATTTATTTCATTGGTGTTTTACGCAAGAAGATTTCACTTATACAACGGCGGACAGCATTATGGTGGGTGGAAACCGGGCACAGCCCGCGGGAAACCCACGACCATCCGCAGGTTGCTGGCAGACCTTCCCACGTACGGCCGGAGAGGAAGCCAGCATGAGCTGGACTTGAACTCATAGCGACCGCATTGGTGAGAGACTCCTGGGTCATTACGCTGTGCTAGCGCGGTAACCAACTGAGAGACGGAGGCCCCTCTTCTTTCTTACGTTTCTGTTATACTTAAATTTACACAACTGGTATGTTAATTCCAGACAGTGATGTTTATTTACAGCCGGACTATTTTACCAAAATATGGATTCGACTATGAAACTTACATGCATACAAGTCTGTCGTTCAATCAGGTATTGTTCGTGTCCTATGTTTTAATATGGGGCAGTCACTTAACATGGGGTCAAGGTTGCATTAATTATTTGCAAACATGAAAGTTTTTGCTTGTTCTGGAAGAGGAAATTCAAAGAAAATACTTACACTATACCTTTCAGCTAGAGACGCTGACATAATTCCCGCACGAGGTGGACGTGACTTCAGATCTGTGATGTCTGTCTGCATAGGAATCTGAATCACCTCTGTAAAACACAGAAAACAATTGTCGTACATAGCTGTATACAATGAGTAAAGAATTGAACGTTTATATGCAGAAAATACCAGTAATACTAAATGAGACCTATTCGAATACTATCAACATTGTCATACATATGATTTTAACCTCACAGTACCACAATTCCTCAACCTTTTCGCACAGGAGAGAGCAAATTTTCAGTGCAATTTATGCGCATTTTAAATCTGATTTTGGAGACAAAACTACATTGGCTGAAATATCCAATTTCAGGGCTTCATAGAAAGTATAATTTCATCAGTCTACACAGAATACTGCCTTCAGAATAGGCCTGAATAAACCACTTGTAAACATGCGAATAGGTTCAAAGATTACAGTAAAGGTACATGTGAAGTACCATTAATTCGCCACGCATCTGACAACAAACTGTGCGCGTTTTAGAGGAATGATATCTGGTCTTTACAGGTCACCTTGTAGTTTATCTTGGGTACTGCTACCTGAAAAATACATTTTAGTCTTCAAATTCGTAACTGATTTCCAACTACAGCTCAAGTTCTAATTTACTGGTCGATTTTGTTGAGGATTTTGGGGACATGAGCATGCAATTCAGATTACTGACTTGACGCTAAATTTAACCTGAAGAAACACCTGTCCAGTCAAAGATTTGTGTCAATCAGACTGGACTTTAAAATGAATGGGTACCAAGTTACCAGTTTCCTCACAAAATGACATGGCAAATTCACACACAAATCATAGACTACACAGATTACGCCCATGTTCCTTCAGGTGGGAAAGATTTCCCCCGAGGGCAACACTGATACGTGTACCATGCGCTTGTAAATCACAGGCGAATTTCCAAAATACCGAAGCAAGAATTCAACTGATTGACGAGCATCTAACCTAGGAGTAATGAAAGTCTTGAACCTTTTTGCAAGTTTGCAAGATGTTGTCAGCATTTTCTTATAATATACTTGAACCTTTTTGCAAGTTTGCAAGATGTTGTCAGCATTTTCTTATAATATACTTGAACCTTTTTGCAAGTTTGCAAGATGTTGTCAGCATTTTCTTATAATATACGTATACATATACATTATAGTCTTTGTGCAGCCCTGAAACTGAACCATTTTAACAAAGTAGTTTTGTCTCCAAAATCTGATCAGAAATCTGCTTATATCGCACTGAAAGCTGCTCTTTCATATGTGAAAAGCTTGAGGAACTAGGCTAGGAACAGAATTTCTTCAGCTCTAGTTAGAGACAAGTCAGTAAAGGGAGCAGAATATAGAATATATAGAGCTGCTAGACTAGACAATCTTTCAATAGCTTTCATTTGAAAGAAGCCTGTAACCAATACCTCTTAGACCTGTAGTAAATGAATTAGTAAATTTATCAGCATTTTAATCTAGAAAATTTAAGTATGTTAAAATGTAGGTTGGTGTTAAATACTAAAGCAGGAGGAGTAGCACTTGCTTAAATAAATGCATGCTTACATGATGCACATATATTATTCACAAACAAAGGTTTTGAGTAACCGAAGCACAAAATTATTCACAAACAAAGGTTATGAGTTACTGAAGCACAAAATGAGTTACCATCAGCTCAACTCAAATTCTAGGCCTTAAAACCCTTTGCTGACTTCATACACACATCAAACCTTATCATTTCGAAAAAGCCTTTCACATAGGTTTAATTTGCCTCAATGTTTTTTTTTTTTTTCATTAGGAGGCAGATTTTCACAAATTACACACATTGCAGACAACTGAAATTGTACTGGTAATAATCTACTATATAAACAATGGGCTGTTTTGACAAACATTTCTTTAACAAATACAATGGTCACTCCTGAAGTACTGTAATTTTTCGACCTTTTCACTCTTGCATGATCGCTTATTTGTATTTTGAGGCCATTATCATGCCTTTGTTTTTTAGGCCCAGGAATGCCCTTTCCTTAAGGCCCTCAAAATGAAATCTCTCTGAGGGTCTTGCAGCTCATGCTTCTCAGGAAACTCTAAAAAATTCTGTGTTTTTTGTTTTTCTTTTGTGAAGCCTTGAAGATGACCTCACTGGGTGTTAAATAAAAATATGAACATCATTCTCCATGTTTAAATTTTACAACATCAATAAACCTACATGTAAATTTCATACTACAGTTTTACGTGTGAAAAGTTTTAAAAAAAAATTATAGTACTAAAGACAAACAAGCAAAGAAGAAGTACAAAGATACAAACCCTTTATTTGCTCAAAATCATCATTTGAACACATTTCTTTGATCCTGCATCTTGCGTTTTCTGGAAAGCTTGCCATTTTCAGCGTGTTGTTCGGTTCATTCGCCTTGTACTTCATACTTCTCATGGGTCTTGCCGATTGTTAATTATCTTCAAGATAGAAAACTGTCCTTACGAAACATCTCTGTTGTCGGGGCTAGTCATACAGGGATTGGCAAGTCACCATGCTTGCATACAAGTCTACATGCCGGTAGGATGGGATGAGGGAGGGAAAGTTTTCAACTGATGATCAAAAGGGTGTACGAATGTCCTAAGAGCTGCCTAGGCCCCAGAACAAAGGCCTCATGATCCTCATATGGTTTGAGACACATTTTGAAATATTCCCACAGATTAAAATGCAAAGTTGTTACAATGCATATCAATCCTGCAAGTTATTTTCAAAAAACAAAATTATTCTGCATGAAAAATTGTTTTTATCCATCTATCAATCTATCCATCCACATTTACTTCTCCCTACTTCTACTTTAATCATTTGTAAAGAAAGAATGAGAATAGCAAACAAAACATATCATTGCACATTAATGGAGCAAACTTTATTCAATTATGTAAAATGACAAATTCAAACATTTTTGTTTACATCAGACACTGAATTGCTGTTATTCACCTGATCTTTGGTTCATGTGAGTACAAACGCACTTTCAGCAGCACACAAAGGCCTTAGTAGGATTTTTGCGATGCCAAATTTTGCCAAAACTTAAGTTTATCTCCTAACACACTAATCAAAATTAACTCAAAAATCTCTTAAATGGCCTTTGTAAAGTGGTTGAACTAACCAGAATCAGCTAAAATTTGTCGCTTGAAAAAATGCTGAAGTTCATATGAAATACTGTAACATTTAGTTGTAAAAAATAAAGTAATCAAAATTACTCTTACAGAAAGAGGAGAAAAAAAAAACCTTGTAGGAAAAAAAAAAGGGTGTGAACATTCAATTATTCCTTAGTACCTGTACATTACAGTGTTACAGGTATTCCCTGGTGCCATGTATTTAAAATGGGATTCAATCCCATAGCTCAAGTCCGCTGGTTCTAACGGATGCTTTTTTCTTGCCACTTTTTACAGTGCAAATGTATCTTGGGCTTAAGAACTGAAGTACCTCATCGCACAAAACTACTACAAGTTCAATACCAGTTAATATATTATATAGAGATATATTCATTTATTTGTCTGCTGTTTTAAGCTATAATCAATCTTATTTCTGATCATTTCCACGACATCAACCATGTTTCTGACTGGAGGAAACTAACCAGACTAAAAATATAGATGCTGTTTAAACACCCCGCTCTCTCCATTCCGCCACCACAGGAATGTATTATAGCCACATAACTTAGCACCTTCAGAATCACTACACATGTTATGTATAAACACATACAAAAATATAGAGGATATGAAACTTAATAGGTTTATCAATAAAACAGCAATAGGTTAGACACAAGCATCAATACCTTGTGGTGCAAATGCCAGTATAAATCAAGGGTATACAGTAAAAATTTACCAAAACATCCCTCACAAACAGTACCAGGAATTAACATGAAGCTAATTTTTTCACATTATAAATACACTTTTCTGTAAAAAAAAAAGTTCAAACTTTCAGCACCCTCAGAATTTCCTGCACACATGTATATGCATGCATACAACTGTATAAGAACAATTTTGAATTTTACTTTCATTTTAAAAGGTAAAATGCATGCCAGTTAAAAGGTTCCAATCATGACATTCTATTGAAGATTCTTTGGAATGTGGCAAGATTGAAAACTGTGCACTGTACTTATAACTTCAGAAACGCGTGGTCAAATCACTTGTAGATGCATGGTCGAACCACTTGTAGATGCATGGTCAAACCACAGCTGCATGCATATCTTCCATCATTCTCACAGAAGCAAATCAAGTCAAAAATGATTAACAAAAAAACAGATTATTGGGTTCCACGTGTATTCTGGTGTGTGTTCATTTAGATTTCTTTAATAAAATCATGAACAGTATCCATCATATGGTATTTCTGGAAGGAAACTTATCCAAGGTATCCACTGTATTTTCAGCATTTGTGGAATCCATGGAAATCACCGTGTCCGAAGAATTTTCAATATCCACTGCATTCATTGCAATTAAAATGTCTGCTGAACAAGCAAGCCTTGGCCGTGTTCGCATTATCTGTTCAGCTGCTGGCATCCACACTGGTTGCGCTCAAACCTTTCGGCGATCGTAAGACTGATGTCTGATCCTTACCGATGGAGTTTGTGGTGTTGGTTTTTTTCCCAACGATATGTTATTGCGCTTCACGAAACATTCCAACCAGCCACTGGAGGCCTTGAATGACTTGTTCCCGAGTTTGTTGGCAAGTTCCAAGGCTTTGACCTGTAGCTGTGGGCCTGTGATGCGAACACCTCGACTTTGCAACTTGTGGAACCATTCCCAACACATTTGGTTCATGTCATTGTTGCAAGAGAAGCGATGTCGCTTACGGTGGCCAGGCACATTGCTATTGAAACTCTCCAACATTTTGTCTCGTCGTTTCAGAATCATCTGGATTTGAGATTTGCCGACGCCAAGTTCCCTTGCAATTTTTCTTGTGCTTTTTTTCCATTTCTCTGCCATTTGAATCACCTTCATGCGTTCTTGAAGGGTGAGAACTTTCCGTTTTTTGGACGAGGTCAAGGCACAGTGGCTTACACTAAAGTCATCTGACAACAGACAAAACAAATGTCTCAGACTTATCTGTATTAAACTTTATTGTCAAAAAAACAACAACAATAACAACAAAAAAAGCTAAATACTGGGGGGGGGGGGGGGGTGCACCAGATAGACAGAAACAAGTTCTTACCCGCAGTAAGAGATTTATGGATTTTTTTCCCCACTGCTGAACACTTGTAGAGAAACACAGAACAGCAAGGTGCTACATGTATGTGTAATATTTATTACTACTGTAATTCCTCAACCTTTTTGCATGTTTCCGTGTTAAATCAAGCATATTTTGATGGCATTTTTCTGTGTAGATATAAGTACAAAATTTCCAGAAAAAAGCCCTACTTACTAATTATATTCATGTTATTTACTTCTTTTCCTTTTTTTATGTCATTTCCAGTGTATTTCCACCATAAATGATGTCATATTTTGTACCAGACATTTTGCCTCACTGGCAAGCCATGACGCTAAAGACACCAGACATGACACCACCAAAGACACCAGACTAGAAACGGTATCTCGTCCCAGGACACATAGACCACACTGATCAGTAATATCTAACCAATCTGGCTCTTTTGACGACTGTCAAGTGTTAAAATGACCAAATATGTTTTAACATGTTTTGTTAAGGACCTTCCCACTGACAGTCTTGAAGACAGAGTTAAAAATTTCTCATGTTTGCAATTAGCACAAACAAAGAAAGCCAGTGTGATAAATTTGCATTTCTAGTAGACTTCAACAAGTTCTCTATTGCCATGACTATCTACAGTATTGAGTGAGGAAAAACTTGCTTCAAATTCCAAGTGATTTTACATATATATATACATGTATGTACATATATGTCTTAAATAGCTCTCAACAGAGTAAGCAAGTGTAACAAAATCCTGACAAAATGGAAAAATACCTTTTCATGTTATTGAACTTTAAAAAACCTATAAATACACAAGAGGTCAAGAAATCTTTGATGAACATATTGTACAGGCAATGGCTTAAAAGCACTTCATTATGCTGCACTGATGTTTGAGTATTGAAATGTGTACAGGATTATTCATTGTCCATGCCATCATAGCCTACATGGGTGTGGATAACTTGTTTTCAGTGAGGAAAACCTCATAACCCACACTGTGTATAAATGAAGACTTTGTTTCGGTCATGACAGTAGTGCGGGAATAAAGGGTCACATTTCTGGTGGAAAACACGTACCAAGTAGCTCCTTAGCCTTCTCCATTAATAGTCTACCCTAAATTACCTTTTCTGAAACTTTGTCCAGGCGCCCATGTTATGATAAATATGATCAAAACTGCATGTGGTTGCCTCACATTTTTAACATGTCACGTGATACAGTAAGACTGTTTTACCTGTGGCGATAAAAGGGTCTGAACTTGAAACTCCCCTATGGTGGAGCTCGTCAGTGCCTTTTTCACACAGCATACATGGTATATGACAAACCTGCTACAGAAATCATCAAAACTGACCTTCTCATTGTAAATGACGGTGCTGATGGGTGCAAAAACTGAACATCAATGTTTATAAGCAACTATAAATATCCATAAATATCTATAAGCATCATTTCTGCAAAATAATGTAACTTGTAGAATTATGTATTAAGACTGTAGTTAGGATTTGGCTTAGCGCCTTTTTGGCAACACTGATGTGTTAGGTTTAAAGACTTTGGGGAAGAAATTCATTATTAGTGAGTCATGTTAGGTAGGGATATTGCGTATGACTGTGTTGGTATTAACTTGTACTTTATCATCATAGTCATTAGTTTGCAGGTGGAATAATATTTAAAAAGTTATTGTGACGTAGTTATAAAAGTGGAGGTTGTGGCTTTTCATATTATGCTTACCTTTGGAGTATAAATAGCTTATTAAGTAGCAGTTAAATATTTTTACGTGTACCTTTTAGACTGCCTTTAAGTGCAGTGTTTCCAGTGTTTTGGAAACAAAATCTTAGTTAAGTCATTGTACCCACAGCTGGGTAATTAATCTAAGGTCTTTCTCCAAGGGCCGGCAGGGGCTATAAAAGTCTGGTTCAAATGTGAACAGGGTAGCGAGGAGTTGAGGTCACCACTGCAGTCTTCAGCCTGGTTGGTCACCCAGATGGCAGCAATACATATCACTCACTCTGATTTTTGTGTTTGTGTCAGTTATTTACCTACCACTTAGCATCCTCTAATGTTAGTGATAGCTAACCTGTTGCCTTGCACCCTGGCAAGGTTACTGTTACCCTATATTCTTTTCCACTGAGCCAAACTTAAAAAAATAACTGCTGTTGTTGCATGCTTTTTTCGTTACAATGGTATGAAGTTAGGAATGGAGCTTTATCGTGCAGCCAATCACCAAATTTTCCCAGTACTATTTTGGATGAGATACCTCTACCAGACTTCCTCATACTAACTGTTGCTGTTGTAACGGAAAAGTGCAGTGACGTGAAAAGCATACAATATCCACGACAGGCAGTATTTTGCGATGGTTTCTTCTGACATCTTACGCCCATCATTAATTGTTTTTGGATTGACTCCAGCCCTTTTCGCTTCTGCGTCTTACATCTGGGTTTCTTAAGATGAACCTGGAATGTTTCTGGAATCGTTGTAGCCATCCGTTTGAGTAAGAAAACTTGCCTATTCCACCTTTTTTACCAATTTCTTTAGCTTTGGTCTTCAGGTCACCCTCAGTAACTGTACGACTGCGCGCAGCTTCACCCAAAAACCACGAAAACAGTGCCTTCTCCATTTTTTCCTGCTGGGCACGTCGGCCTTTATTGTTGGTGTCATCATTTGCTACCCACTTTTCGCGTTCAGACAAAATGTCACCAACAGTTCTTCTTTTCATTTCAAATCCCCACTTCACGGTGAAATGGTCAGCAATATTCTGCTGACTTGCCTTCCTCTGGGCATCACTGTACGCACAAATTTCTCGCTTTTGTGCACCTGACAGGCTAACACGCCGTCTTTTGTTCCACTCAGCGCCTCCACTCAGATCAGGCACATCGATCGCTGTGCAATAAATGTGAAAACAAAATGCTGCACATGAAAAAAAAAGCAACATTTTATTGCCAAAATAGGCACCAGTTCCACATACGAACATGGGGTAAGAATCAAGTCCCTTTATCAAATATTGACCATGAGCTAATCAAATCAACAGACTCAAGAAATCAGTTTGAATCTCCCACAACATAGAATTAAATTATATTAAAACACAAACCACGCTCTTCTCAGGCCTTTATATTTCCACAAGAAGATAAGGGGGGAGCAAAAAAAAAAAAAAATACCAACTCCTAGAACAAGATCCTTAAGATATGCATGAATAGGACTGACCATATTTCTACCACTTAACTGACATCCATTTAAGTCACTGACATGAACCATGACTTAAATGACAGCCATTTAAGTCACTGACATGAACAATGACTTAAATGACAGCCATTTAAGTCACTGACATGAACAACGTACACAGTAATCAGTATGCATGCACTTGTAGTTCTGCTCAAGAGTGTGTTGTATGCTTCGTTGTTTGAACATTTGAACCGCTAATTCTGCATTGATTTGTCAGGTCCGGACATAAAGACAACTTATCCAATGAAAGAGACGCTTTACCATTTCCTATCATGAAGGATTTTTTCTTGGTGTTACGAATTTGTGGTCTATAAAAACAAAAGGCTTAGCAGTTTCACGGGTGGAAATTTTCCTGCCAGCCAAGATGGCTGCCACAGCAATGGCCATATTCCTTATATTATGCATGCACCACTTGTATGTACACCACTGCCACCAGTCGACAAGTCTGCCATTTCTAAAAAATGGGCGACATGAGCAGACTTATTTAGGCGTAGCACCACTACTACTGAATGTCGATCTACATCTTTTTCTGCATAAAATTTGCAAGTGGCATCAGTGATGTCTTTTGTCGATTTATTTATTTATTTATTTATTTGATTGGTGTTTTATGCTGTACTCAAAAATATTTCACTTATACAACTGCGGCCAGCATTATGGTTGGTGGAAACCGGACAGTGCCTGGGGGAAATCCACGACCATCCGCAAGTTGCTACCAGACCGTCCCACATATGACCGGAGAGGGAAACCAGCATGAGCTGGACTTGAACACACAGCGACTGCATTGGTGAGAGACTCCTGGGTCATTACGCTACCCAACTGAGCCCCGCGATGTCTCTGGAGATTACATGTAACCACTTTCCATTTATGTCATAAAAGTAGTGCTACAGAAACGAGGCAAAGTCACTCAACATAAATCCCAATCCCACAACACATACATATACAAGTTATACTACACAGTAATATGTTTCAAGTTAGAAGCACTGTTCATTAAACTGCTGTTACATGATATCAAAGGGAAAGATGTACATTGTACATCATCCTTGATTTGTTTTTAATGCTACATGTAGCAGGCCTCCCTGCATGTGGAATCATCACATACATACAGACTGTAGGTTTGTATTTAATTTGTTTGACTGGTGTTTTACACTATACACGAGAGTGTTTCTCTTATATGACAGCAACAATTATAGCGGGAGGGAAACCCACGACCATTTGTGGGTTGTGAACATACAGTACGTGCCTGATTATTACATGTAAGTATGTGTACAGGTAATCAGGTAAGTGAGTGATTGTTGGGGGTTTAATGTCGTACTTAACCATTCTTAAGCCATATGACAAAGAAGGGAGTCCTTAGAGTGCACTTAATGTGCCTCCTTATAGCAGGGCAGATTTCCACCGCTCTTTTATCTAGTGCTGCTTCACTGAGACGACTTACTCAAGGCAAGTGAGCCGTCCCACCCTAGCCATTATACTGATACGGGTCAACCAGTCGTTGTACTTCCCCTTAATGCTGAATGCCAAACGAGGAAGCTACATGTAAAAACGTCCTCTTTTAAAGTCTTAAAATCTTCCGCCCCCAAAGCAGACCCTCTACCAACTGAGCCAACAGGGCCAGTCTAATCAGGTAATTAGTTAAAAACACACCTGTATGAATTGTGAGTAATGAGCAAGTACAAGTTCATATACATACCGTACAAATGTCACTTTTAAACAACAGCCAAACTGCTGTATTTCATTCCCCTGTACTTGGTCACTGTGCTAAGATTCATATTTGAAAATCCACAGTTAAGCCCTTGTTCCGTCACACACAACTCGCCCTATTAGTAAATATGCTTCAACAGTTCAAGCTGCTTTGTTTTGGAACAGGATATAAAGGGTTAATACATGTACATGTGGCTTTGTGTACTGGTACAAAAATTCAGCACATATTACATCTAGTCCAAATATGTACGTATATTGCACACTTCTTCATGTATAGTGTACAATCATCTATATACATGCACAACCACGTTCATATTTTCACCTCAAACAACAGGCAAACAACTCTTCCAGTATCAATTACTAATCAAACATCAGACAACTAAACATACACTCAACATGAATTGTTCAACAGTTGTGAACACACCACTAAATAGAGCTACATGAAGTTAACTTCAAAAGTTTAGAGTTGTGTTTTAAATTCCATGGTCACCCCATTAGGTGATGTAGGCATTGTATATACACAGTGTATGTACTTTGCATTCATGAAGTTTGGTCACAAATGACCATATTCTTATAAAACTTCAGACTTGATTCCCACATAATTAAACTTTAAATTCTACAGTTAGCAGCAGGTGGCATACATGTAAGTCTTGTATATACTTTGTGTTCATAAATGACACATGGACAATGGCCACAAATGACATGGATATATATGTCCTTACTAACTTCATCACTCCTGCAAAATTAAACTCAAACTGTATTACATGATATGCCCATGATTATTTCATGTCATATCAACTGAACAGGGATGTTATTTGTTACACGGTTACTCAGCGACAGGATACGGATATATATGGCGTATATGAAAAACCATATATTTCTGTATCCTACCACGTAAACAAACCTATCCTGCAAAGACCCATCAGTTCAGTGCAGAAGGCTGATGTATAGGTGAATCGCTTCAGCAATGTGACCATTGTATTCACAGCCCAACAAAGAGAGATAACCTACTCAGCAGACACATTAGACCTCGCCTGAAGGATTAGAGAACATATCTGTACCCCAGTTGTTATCCAATGAAAAGCGGAGTATTTCGTTTGATATGAGATAAATACATATATATATACATGTATATATACATTTATATGCATGTTACATCAGAGAAACTGTACGAAAATTATCTAAGTTAAAAGATATTGTATCTGAGGGCCACATCAGTTAGATGTACCCCGATTTAAGTCGGGTGTTTCAAATCATAAACATTTTTGAACGATTGTGTTCTAAGTTCTCCTAAAGAAAAGTCATGCTCAATCAAGTTCACATATAATTATGAGATTGTAAGCATGTAATCTAGTTTATCATGTCTACTGAGGACATGGAGCAGATATTTCACCAGACATTTCAAGAAGTTCTCATTGGGGTATTTACACTGTACTCAAGAATATTTCACTTATACAACGTCAGGCAGCATTATGGTTGGAGGAAACCGGGCAGAGGCCGGGAGAAACCCACGACCATCTGCAAACTGCTGCAGACCTTCCCGCCTACAGACGGAGATGTTGTGGTATTAGAACAAAGACCTGAAGGCACATGTCCATGTTGAGGACGTAATTTTTCTCGAAGTTGTCATCATGTCATCATGATGTACATGTGTATTTGGCATGTATGGCTCAGTAAATAAAAGTAAATGATGGTGGACAGCACTAGCCTCATTAAACAAAGATACTACATATATATACGGAGTTCTGGTAGTCATAACAGACCCACTCAATCTGAATCTGCCAGAAATGGACATTAATGTAAACATGTAAGTCTTGCAAAGTTCAAGATGTCTCCATTCACTACATGTACCTGTAATTCGAAACAGCATCAGCAACTGTTCTAAAAAGAAGGTTCATAAAACAGCCACAACTAGCAGAAAGACGTTCATGACAACATCAGACTAGATTAATTCCTCCACCCACATGTACATGTACGTATTGGGCCATTTGTAACTATTTGGCATCAAAATGTCATTTTAAAGTCTTTATGTATTTCTGAATTTGCATTTTTACATACCAAAACTTAGCTGAAATACATTACATATGATATTTTCTCACATCTATACATCGGAAGATCTACCAGTAACCTGCAGATGGTCAGGGGCTTCCCTTGGACTCTGCCCACTTTCCTGCTAACTTTCCACTTTAATAAAGCAATTAAATTTTAAACATAAATGTCCGGTTCCACTCACCATAATGCAAGCCGTTGTCATACAAGTGAAATATTCTTGAGCATGGCATAAAACACCAGATCAAATAATTTATTTCTGAAATTGGGCCTACAATATGTACAGCATGTGTTTATGTTTATTTATTTATTTATTTATTTATTTGATTGGTGTTTTACGCCGTACTCAAGAATATTTCACTTATACGATGGTGGCCAGCATTATGGTGAGTGGAACCGGACATTTATGTTTAAAATTTAAGTGCTTTATTAAAGTATACAATATGTAATACGGAAGCTGGCTAATCTAGAACTTTGCAAGACTTACTTTGACAATGATGAGTAAAAAATGAACAAAACCTACCATTTGCTGAGCTATTTTCGGAGGACTCTGATTGAATTTGCTGCGCTGGGTCCTGAATGCTTATGTCATAGTCCTGAGAAGAGGATGGTTGGTTGAAACTGCATGAAGGCTCAGCAGTAAAGTCAGGTGATATGTCACTTTGGTACATAGCAGTAGCATTGCTAGCAGAGTTGCCACTGCTTTCAAGAGGATTATAAGAGTTATCTCCCTTACTGGTGCTCTCTTCTGCATTGTCATGGAAACCACCAATAACTGACATGAGACTTTGATTTGATGGGGAATCACCTGTGGATGAAAGTCGTTTGTGTTTGGGAGACGAAGATGATGATAATGAGGAAATGTCATGAATTTCTTGCGACCAGCTGTCACCTGTTAATGTCTCGGCTGCTGAACGTTTGCGTCTGCTGCCAGAAGAGAATGATGCGTTCACATTTTGATGAGCATGAACCTGTATTGGGTAAATGTCAGATGGCTCTTCCTTGATGACCACTTCCGGTGACATTCTTTCCATGGGGCTTGGATTTGCTTCTGTCTGACTGGGGGAGGTCATGTGATGAGGGAAGGGGTCCCTCGCTCGCTCTCGGCTTGTCCTATTAGATCTGTGGGGGGTGACAGGATCATCTACCGCTTTATTTTTCCCTTTGTTGATCCCTTTCAGCCATAATGGGTTTGGCTCTTCACCGGAACAATCTGGCCAGAGAAAGAATTTATTAATATATTTCAGGATTGTTTTAAAAATGTCAAGCCTACTGAAGGATTGTCCATATGCACAATGCATAGCTGTAAGTTTCATTCGTAGAGAACACCAGAGAACCTTGGCAGGTTACTGACATACTTTTTCATGCCAGATATGCACATCACATTCTCAGAAATGGTTTTCAATTGACAGATGTATGACAACAATCTCAAAAACAGCCTCAATGCTTTTTGTCACCTATATGTAGCCCCAATCAAGGGTGATGGCAGGGAACAGCCCCCTGTAATACTCTGACACATGAATGTGGCAATTCAGTATATACTGATACATTCCCTGATGATGATCGCAGGTGCTTTCTGAACACTGACTGGGCCAAAAATTCAAAAAACTGGTACCTTGTAGTAGTATAAAGGGGAACATGTCTGTATGAACAGCTATTATAGTTATTCTATCTAATGAGTCGTTCCCATCTGGCTTTGTAGCTCAACTAATAAAGGGGTCAGGCTAGACACCCAAATGGAGAGTTTGAGTCTCACTCCAGCCAGTATTTTCTCGTCTCGAGATATACTTCCGCGACAAGTACATTTTATACGTAACTGTGGCTTACATTCTACATGCAATGTACATGTGGCGTACATCTGAACATATACATATAAATGTGGCTTAATTTCATAATGTACATGTAGTTTACCTGTACATGTACCTATCCCTTACCTGTACATGTACCTTTCCCTTACATGCACATGTACCTTTCCCTTACATGCACATGTACCTTTCCCTTACATGTACATGTACCTTTCCCTTACCTTTACTTTCATATTTGAAATCTGTAAATAGTTATCTTAGTAGAATCACCTCTGTTACGTGTACATAATATTTTCACTCACCCAGTGATATGGCCCCTTTTAACTTGTACTCTGCTAGTCTGAGATCTAACCACACTGCAAACTGTGACAATACATCTGGATCACTGCAGAGCTCTCCAATGATGGAGGCAAATTTGAACTGCACCCTCTCTAGTGATACCCCCATGTTAGCTATGTGCGCAGTCTGCGTAAAAGTGGGTCCTAGTCATTCGATGAATCCTGCCAATAAAACATGACAAAAAATAAAAATCAGACAATCATCTGGAAGATTTCAAATAACAAAAAACAATGGAAGCATTCATCATCAACAACACTATTTCTCTACACATACATGTATACATGTAGTGTATGTTCATTCTTCTTTCTTCAACTTCATGTCGTTAATGTTGAATTTCATTTATAGATAAAGTTCGATCAGAAAGTTAAAGGAGAAGAGAACTTAAAATTGTGACACTATAGGCTGAAAAGCGCACATTTTTTTTCTATCTGGTGGTGCCTGCTGCATAATTTTGCGATTTTTCCTCACCATATACATAAAGCCTGAAAACGGCAAAGCTGGCATAAATTGCTGAGTCCATCGCATCCTCCATCTTTAACACCCTGTAATTTATGCTGAGGGTGTGTTGCCTCTCAGCCAATGAGAGTGGTTAAAACTGCCGGCTTGTACATGTAAACTCGGAACCTATGTCCAACATTCCGGTTTGCCAATCGTCAAGCGGAAAACGAACTGTACTGTTCCCTACCTTCTGGGAAGAAGAGTTCTACCGGAAATGTACGAACTGCACTTCGGCGGTTTCCGATTGCAATTCTCCTCCAAACACAGAAGACTTCAGGACTTGTTCTTAGGCAAAATGGAGTCACCCACAGCGGATTTTGGCGCTGACTTTATTTATGCTTTATCAACTTGAGGTACAAATTAGAATTTTCTTTATGGCATGCACCTGAGAGAAAATACATACTCTTTTCAATGGTATCTGTTTGATATTTAAGTTTTCTTCTCCTTTAACACACAAGTTTATACATTACTGGAGTTCTAAGTTCACTATGAGCACTACGAGTCAATCAACGTATGTCAGGAACACTTTTTTAGCCATCGAACCATGCAGGGATATAGAAAGACATAGAATATCATAAGGAATGACACTGATATCACCTGTCATTCAACACTACACAACACTTTAGGAACCAATGCTAATTGTACACGTACTCTACGAATATGATTTACTTATTATATTTGGTTGGTGTTTTTACGCTGTACTCAAGAATATTTCACTTATATCATGGCGGCCACTCTAGGAACATGGAATGACAGTGATATCACATGGAATGAGACTGACATCTCTTGCACTTCCTATCCCCTGGGTAGCTTTGGTTCCTGGAGTCATGAGAGTTTTGTGTAGGATGGAATGACAGTGATATCACATGGAATGAGACTGACATCTCTTGTCACTTCATATCCCCAGGGTTAGCTTTGGTTCCTAGAGTCATGAGAGTGTTGTGTAGGATGGAATGACAGTGATATCACATGGAATGAGACTGACATCTCTCGTCACTTCATATCCCCTGGGTAGCTTTGGTTCCTAGAGTCATGAGATTGTTGTATAGGCCGAAATGACAGGCGATATCAGTGTCATTCCATGCAATATCACTCTCATTCCCTATCCTTAAAGTAGGCTGTAGCACCGATTCCTAGAGTGCTGGCGTTTGCAGTGTGTAACAACAGAAAAGGTTGATATGAGCTTAACACGAGCCACTTGTGGGTCAGCTAACATGGGATCCCTCAGCTAATGATAGCCAATTGAGCAAATGTCAGATAGGAAATTGTAGGAGTGCAGATATGAAAATACGCATCCCTTTAGAAAGTGACCTATGTCAGATTTATTTATTTTTTGTGTTTGGTATTTCACACCGTGCTCAAGAATATTTTACATTTACGAAATCAGCCCGCATTATGGTGGACGGAAACCGAGCAGAGCCCGGGGGAAATCTGCAGGTTGCTGGCAGACCTTCCCACGTAGGCCAGCATGAGTTGGACTTGAGCTCACAGCGACCGCAATGGTGGGAGGCTACTCGGCCATTGCACTGTGCTAGCGTGCTAACCTCTTCAGCCACGGAAGCCCCACCTGTGTAAGACACTGTAAGCTCAGAGGGTATATATGTGCACTCTCTGTCCACCAAACACCATGAATACTGGCTAAAACACTTGTTAGGACCACACTCAAAGTGGTGTTTGCAGTAAATTCACAGACAAAATGGTACGGATAATAAGCCCTTTTGAGTGCCAAACAAACATTTGCCAAATGTAACTTTAGAGCAATTTCTGACTATTTGCTGAACCACTTGATATTATTTGCTCGAAATTTAAAAATAGCACAACAAGTTCATCTAGTACATGGACCTACTGTAGCAATGACCTCAAAATCAATGGTCCGCTTCGGGAGCGGTATATCCAGTGTCAATCCTTGGTCGAATCACACCTAAGACTTTAAAAGAGGAAGTTGTAAATTCCTTGCTTGGCATTCAGCATGAAGGGGATAGTGCAACGACTGGTTGAACCGTATCAGTATAATGGCTCGGTTGGGGTGGCTTACTTGCCTTCGGTAAGGCATCTCAGCGAAGCAGCACTAGATAAAAGAAAACGTGGAAATCCGTCCTGCGACAAGGAGGCACATCAAATGCACTCCAAGGATTCCTTCGTCGTCATATGACCAAAAAATTGTTAAGTACGACTTTAAACCCTAAGCACTCACTCACTCACTCGAATTCAATGTACATGTGAAGGTGTGTTTGACTTTGGGTGCCAAACAAGAGTGCAAAGATAGTAAGACTGGTTTAACGTAACTAATGTCTGTTTTTGTGAGTAAACTGAAAACAACACAACCTTACTCGTGGGAAGATTAGATCCACGTGCACAAGCGACTGTTGACACCGCGACAGAATTTGCAGTCTAGTGGCCCGAGTCCGACTGATAGAACACCAATAAACGATCGTAAAATAAGCGGGATGCAGGCTTTTTCATTCACTCATTAAAACATCCTTCCGTTAAATGAGATGTCTGACAACAACTCACCCTTAAAACAGATGCTATTTGGCGGATATCTTGCACACAAAAACTACAGATTGCCACATCCCTCCGAAGCATCTACATTTGTTATTTAGCGTCCTTTCCTTCCTCCACTACAAGAAACTTTAATAAGGGAGCACTCTGTAATTGGTTCTTCGTGGATTGCAGTAATCTTGTTTATCTAGGAAAATAAAGCAGTTTTCTTGTTCGTTAACGTAGAAATTTGCTGAAGAAATACATCTGACGCAGAAACGAACAGATGTGTCTAATATCGCTGATACAACAAAAGCAGCACTGTTTGCGATCTTTTGTGTTGAAGGGTAAAAAGCATATCCGTTTGAAAATCGGGCAATTTATGTGCTAATGTTTCGTTGTGATGATTTAATCTCATGGAGGCTTGATTTGACTGGAAGGTCAGTGCCAAAGGAAAACGTGTATTTTCGTAAGCTAACCTTTATAGGAATCATTGTCAGTTGCTTCCATCTTGTTATCCAGTTAACATGACTATGCACAGCCCTGGATGGCTACGCCACGCATATAAAACAGCGTGGCGTAGTCATCGAGGGCTAGTCTACGCGCAGTCCATGCCTCCAAGTCCCCGCTTTCGTCCCCACTCCCCTCGATAAATCGAAGACACGGAAATGGGACGGCATAGATCTGGAAGATCACGAGAGTAATCTGCTACATTTATTCATTATTTGTGTCATAATGCTGACAACTATTGTGAAAACAGTGAGATCAGTCTGACTAAACTGCGTGTGCACGTAGGGACAGCACAAGTGTGAAAAGTTACCCCCCTGTTTGATTATTTATTTATTGGATTGATTGGTGTTTTACGCCAGACTCAAGAATATTTCACTTGTACGGCTGCAGCCAGCATTATGGTGGGAGGAAATCCACGACCATCAGCAGGCTGCAGGCAGATCTTCCCACATGTCCCATGTACGGCCGGAGAGGAACCCAGCATGAGCTGGACTTGAATTCACAAGACCTGCATTGGTGAGAGGCTCCTTGGTCATATTGTACTGCGTTGGCACATTAACCACCTCGGTCACAGAGGCATCGTTTGAGTGTAATAGGACATAGATATGGTGGATATCACTCATGTCTCTTTGAGATACAGAATTTATAGAACAAGTAGAAAGAAAAGAAAAGGGAGAAAGCAACAGTCAGAAATGTGTAAACTACATTGGACCATAGTTCATTTAAATTAAATGTTGTCATTGTGAGAACCTACCTGAACGAAATATCTGAAATAGTTGAAAATAGACCTCAATGTTTAATAAGCCAAATCATTATTTCAGGAGTCTCTCAGGATTATGCAGATTTAGGTGAGATAATGTGGGGTTTCTTCATAGGATGAGATAAGGTGGGGTTCCGTGATAAGATGAGATGAGGTGGGGTCTATGAATAAAATTAGATAATGTGGGGTCTCTTGATATGGTGAGATATCTTGATAAAATGAGATAAGGTGAGGTCTCTTGATGAGGTGACGTGGGGTCTCTTGATAAGGTGAGATAAGGTGGGGTCTCTTTATAACATGAGATTATGTGGGGTGTTGATAAGATGAGATAAGGTGGGGTCTTGATAAGATGATAAGATGAGATAAGGTGGGGTCTCTTGATCAGATGAGATAAGGTGGGGTCTGTTGGAAACTAGCGCAGGTTTACACTACTGCTGTTAATGGCACAGAACCAATTAATAGAACCGACTGTGCAAGATGTATACAGTCTAGCAGGTGAAGTCACACTTTTTAGCCATGTAAATTTGCCATGTTTGCACCGTCTTGTCCAAATCTGCGTGAACTTGTGAGACTCCTGGAATACCGATTCGGCTTTTTTAATTTAACTATATACCACCTTAGATTATTGGAGCAAACATGCCTTCATGTTGTCATCATACATATGAGTGTCTTTTAAAAGTGAAATGATTTATACTGTGTTGCATGTTGCTTATTAAGCAATCTAGGGTAGATCATGCAATAGGCCCTTGGACAGGGAATTCGTAGATTTCCCTTTACTTTCACAATCTAACATTCATCAAAGATCATCTGTCTTCCAACCAATATGGTGTTTATACATGTATCAATACTTGACGGTGGTTTGGTGGTTTTATCCCGGCAATCCGATTTCCTCAACCCATGAAAATAACCAACATCATATACATGTATGTAGAGTTAGTTTTTCCTCAATTTGATGACTGAAAAAGATGTGAAAACCAAATTTGGGCTTTAAACACCTAAATAATATAAATAATATATGCATACAATGTAAACAGCAAGTACTGTGAATTTTTCGCCTGTTTGCAAGGTGTTTATGCAAGTAATTTTGACAGAATTATTCTGTGTTAACTGATACAATTATACTGTGTTAGAAGCCCTGAAGCTGGCCATCTCATGCATGGTAGTTTTGTCTTCAAAATCAAATGAAAATGGTGCATTTTAATTCCACTGAAAGTTGCTCTCTCGTATGCCAAAAGATTGAGGAATTATGGTACTATACATGTATATCTGTTGGCAAATGTACATGTTTGTATTTGATTTGTACACGAACAGGCAATTACAGGTACAGCACGTGCATTGGTTATATTAGAAATTTGTAGTCATGCATGTTCAATATATTGTAATGTTTTAAGTCCGTTCAAGTTTTAATTTTTAGCTTAAATTTTGAGTTTCTTCACTTGTTCTGCAAATGACAGGAGTCCAAGATGGGTGTGTCACTGGAGAGAGTGCAGTTGAAATTTGCGGCAATAATTGGAGAACTCTGTAGCGACCCAGATGTGTTGTCACAGTTCGCAGTGTGGTTGGACCTTCGGCTGGCAGAGTACAAGTTAAGAGGAGCAGTGTCTCTGGGTAAGTACATGTATAAGTATATAATGTATAAATTACACTGAGAGAAAATACTTGGCTTATATGAACTACTAGATAGCCATTCTTGACTCAGTTTGCAAGGGTGAGGACTTCAACTGTCTCAGAGAGACGTTCTGAGAATTTATTTCACATACTGTTGTTGTTAGCTCCTATGTCATAAGAAATGTTTGGAAAATAAATACAAGAAGAGTTTCTGTCTAGCACATTGTCACTGAGCGTTGCTATCGACGGGCATGTGTGTCAGATATTCAGAAAAAATATTCAACGCATGAATGTGTATTCTTTCCCTGGTTGCCAAGTGTGGCTGCTTATCCAAGGTGGATTGACCTACATGTACATGTATGAGAAGCCCAGAAGTTTCTTAAAGTATCTTAATATTTACATGCATCTGTGTTCACTGCTGTACTGAAGCATTTTCACTTAAATGACAGCACTCGTACTTAACAATTTTTCAGTCATATGGCAACGAAGGAATTCTTAGAGTGCATGTAATGTGCCTCCTTGTTGCAGGATGGATATCCACCGCTCTTTTATCTAGTGCTACTTTACTGAGACTCCTTACCGAAGGCGAGTAAGCCGCCCGCCCAATCCATTATATCGCTACGGGTCAATCAGTGGTTGCACTATCCACTTCGTGCTAAACGCCAAGCGAGGAAATTACAACTTCCTCTTTTAAGGTCTTACATGTAGGTGTGAGTCTACCCAGGATTGAACCTGGTCCATCGCTCCCGAAGCGGACGCTCTACCAACTGTGCTATCAGGGCCGGTAGGTTTGTGGGTGGAGGAAACTGGAGTACACCTTTGCCTGGTACCAGACAAGACTCCTCACTTAAATTGCAGTTGTATTTCACTGCTGAACGCCATTCAGTTTGATAAGCCATTTTAATCACTGCATGTAATGTTAATATAATAAATGAACTGTATGCATGTACATACACAGTTGATACATGTAATTATTTCAATTGTCAGTTTGGCTCATTTGGTTAGGGCGCTGGCGCAGGGTAATGACCCAGGAGTCTCTCAGCAATGTGGTCGTTGTGAGTTCAAGTCCAGCTCCTGCTGGCTTCCTCTCCGTCCATAAGTGGGAAGGTCTGACGCAACCTGCGGTTTCCTCCCACTATAATGCTGGCCGCCGTCGCAGAAGTGAAATATTCTTGAGTACTGCGTAAAACACCAATCAAATAAATAAATAAATCAATTGTCATTTGTTATACAGACAATGCAGGTACAGTCTTTTGTTTTTCGGCTAAAACACTTCTAATTTAACATTCATTTTGTTTGATTTTGTAGTGTGTTCAGGGCAGGAACCCGATCCTTTGTGGTTGAAAGGCCTGTACAGAAGTAAACGCAAACATGCAAAACGAACACTTTCTAGTAGTCCATCACATCCAAGGACTCTGTCCCCACAGAGGAAAGTACACCAGGTGGTTTCATCCGTTAATGACTTCTCCCCTTCTCAGTCTCACCCACTTTCCCCCATCGTTGTGAAAGATGAGCCCACTGAGGTGTTTCCAGTCAGCCTACACATTCACAACAACTTTGCTGCAGAGAGCACAGTTCCGCGGAAACGCCTTTCTGCAGAACCAGCTGGCTTGGACAGCTTTCCAGAGGAAATTCCTGCCCACAGTACACCCCCAAAACAACAACGGATTTCCCCTGGGGAACCTCCCACTAATCAAAGCCTCATGTCTGTGCTGGGTGAGATGGCAGAGGGCTCAAATGACAGTGAGGGCAGCGGTGGGAGATTTGTGATAGAATCTGTCAGTGGCCTTGATACATCGCCCCTACCCCCCAGAAATGAGGATCTTAATAGTGGTCAGTCAACAGAGTCACAGTTTACAGTGTCACCCCTCTGTCACAATGATTCACAGTCAGCAGTTCTTGATCAGGGGATACAAGCATCATCAATTGCTGGTAGGTTTCTATATGATTTCTACACTGTACATTTTATAGATTTATAGCTGCAGTCATGCTTCAGGGTCAAAATGTTTGACCTTAAAACATGTCTAACCAGCGAAATTTCCCCTTAAGGCATCATTTTGACTGGCAGGACAAAACGGATGTCCTTTGAACATATTCTTTCTGAAATGTAAAAATTTAGTGCCTCTACATGTACAGACCTGCAAATAACTTCATGAGGTGTGGCTGACAAATTCAAAAGCCATTCAATCCAGTTGTGTTCTAAAGGACATACATGTAAGTTCTTATGGTATTTTTATGAACTTTATCAGGCACAAAATAGATGGGATTTGATCCATGACAATGTCCTTGGC
This sequence comes from Liolophura sinensis, assembly GCF_032854445.1. Taxonomy (NCBI): domain Eukaryota; kingdom Metazoa; phylum Mollusca; class Polyplacophora; order Chitonida; family Chitonidae; genus Liolophura; species Liolophura sinensis. Next base: position 8,870,596 of record NC_088297.1, on the reverse strand, counting down.
AGGTTACTTATTTGCAGGCTTGATGGATGTAGAGATGGCTCTAAAATATAGTATAAAGTTTGTGTGATTTTGTCATACCTCGTACCATTGAGAGATTTATTTATTTATTTTCTTCATCGGTGTTTTACGCTGTACTCAAGAATATTTCACTTATACGACAGCGGCCAGCATTATGGTGGGAGGAAACCGGGCAGAGCTCCGGGGAAACCCACGACCATCCGCAGGTTGCTGGCAAACCTTCCCACATACGGCCGGAGAGGAAGCCAGCATGAGCTGGACTTGAACTCACAGCGACCGCATTGATGAGAGACTCCTGGTTCATTACACTGCGCTAGGGCGCTAACCAACTGAACCACAGAGGCCCCACCGGTGAGAGAATCCTCTGGTGTGGACACATTCATTTAGATTTGATGTTTAGAGTTATCTCCCCTGCTCCTTTCTTTGTTACGGTAACTTAATGCATATTATAATATAAGAAGGATACCCTATTTGTTCTCGTTTTTGGGACACTTGGTTGGGACAAGAAACATGTAGCTGTAACAGGAATATTTAGTCTCTTTGTTTTTTTTTTCCACATAGTTGGGCTTTCTGATGAACAACATACTCTCAAAAAAGCTGGGAAAAGAACATAATATTCTGCTTTCAGTGCTACTAAAAGAATGAGGGTATGCCTACAATTTTTCGTTTTTGGTAACCTAAAATCCTGGTGGCATCATTATATTGAGGACTTAAAATTTCCCAACTTGTTGCCACAGTCATGTTGAGAAAACTTCCCAACTTGTTGCCTCAGTCATGTTGAGAAAACTTCCCAACTTGTTGCCTCAGTCATGTTGAGAAAATTTCCCAACTTGTTGCCTCAGTCATGTTGAGAAAACTTCCCAACTTGTTGCCTCAGTCATGTTGAGAAAATTTCCCAACTTGTTGCCTCAGTCATGTTGAGAAAATTTCCCAACTTGTTGCCTCAGTCATGTTGAGAAAACTTCCCAACTTGTTGCCTCAGTCATGTTGAGAAAACTTCCCAACTTGTTGCCTCAGTCATGTTGAGAAAACTTCCCAACTTGTTGCCTCAGTCATGTTGAGAAAACTCCCCAACTTGTTGCCTCAGTCATGTTGAGAAAATTTCCCAACTTGTTGCCTCAGTCATGTTGAGAAAACTTCCCAACTTGTTGCCTCAGTCATGTTGAGAAAACTTCCCAACTTGTTGCCTCAGTCATGTTGAGAAAATTTCCCAACTTGTTGCCTCAGTCATGTTGAGAAAACTTCCCAAAATGTTGCCTCAATCATGTTGAGAAAACTTCCAAATATATGTACAGGTACCCTAAAAAATTTTGCCCACAAAAGTGCATTTTCAGAGGTAAATAAATTTCACGTAATATTATTTTTGGTGCCGAAACATAAAATTTTCCAGTAGAATATCATGTCATGTTCCAAGCAAACATCAAACCACCTTTCTAGAATCAATAAAACTCTCAGAATCAGAAAACATGGGCAAGTTAGTCACAGATGAAATTCATGATCATTTAGGATATATTGTTTGATCAAGTGGAAATATAAATATTTTACAATTTAAGCAATTCGTTGAGGTCAGATGTGATCTTCATGACTTTGGTAACATATGGAATGTACGTATTTATTTCATTGTTGTTCAACACAGTTTTCGAGTTCGAGCTTATCAACGTTACTCTCATATGATTTTTAAAATCAGGTCGTTATTAAAGGGGCTGTTATAAACCCCTGGTACGTTAAATGTCTTCAGGGGAAGTGGTTTATCTGTCTTCGTTGCGCGTGGGTGTACTGCATTTTATAACAGTTGCTCTTGGAGCAACTGGGCAAGAAAGTTAATTTTGAGTCGTAGTTATAACAAATCTTGCTGGTTAAATATTTGAGCACAAGATCGCAGACTGAAAGGCGACGGAGAGCTCAGGTAGTGCACGCCTTCAAGAGTTTCATACACATCAGTGTGATTTATGAACAACATAACTGTTCTTGTCTGTTCCAGCATATCACAAATTCTCCACTTTTCATGGATCTTTTTAATAAAGCTGTGAAAAGTGAATTTTAATCCATTGTTAAACATAGGTTAACTTTTGGCTCCCAAAGAAATATTTTGGATGAGACCATTTTTACTGAGAAGAAAAAAGGAAAAGATGAAATGCCATTTGCTGCCCTCTCCTGATTTGATAATCATCTCAGCCATATGTACCATAAATATTCAACAATTTTCACATTCTCTTTCAGTTGACATTTAATTGTGAATAAATTAGTAATTAGTGTGATATTATGCTAATATACATCCCCTGGTACTGTTGTGTTCAAAATTCCACAGTTTTTAACTGATTTGTCCTGGTTGCGTTCACATTCATTTCATATATTTAAATCTGGTAACAAGTTTACAGTTGTGGTTTCATTTAAAGTTTGATCTGTTAAATTTTAATACCCTTTAATAACGTTTGGCAGATAAAACACTGAGTGCATGGTAGATGTGCTAGAATATTAGATACAAATAGACTCATAATGAATTGGCTTGTTAACCCGCATTTCTGAGAAATGTCAGATATGTCAGAGCGAAATAAACGGAGAGGTAAAAAAAAAAGATGATCCTCTTCCTAGGCATTTAAGGTCGTGCTTTCTTTCAATATGACCAATCAGCAGGAGATGATATATCCAAGGCTGGACTCGTCTGTAGAAATGCCTTGATTTTTCCTGGAAATCTCATGGCCACCCCATGGACTCTGGAGATACCTTGGAACATTTTGATAAAATGTTTACAAGATTAATTTTCCACATTTACAAAATAAAGAAGAAATTAAAAATAATTTTCTTATAGCTGATCCTTAGGATAGCTTAGAATACACGTCCATTTATGCCGGAAAGACTCTGAAAACCTCCGAAATCCAGGAAAAAATTGCAAAACCTTGGAAGTGTGAGAATAGGGGACATTTGCGTGTCAGGATACTTACCACTACACTCACCACAACAAAGCAGCTGGTTAAAATTAACACCCATTCGCAGATAGGAGTGCCTTTCATGGCCAATATATGGCAAGCTTCAAAAGTAACACTTTTTACATGGTGTTTTCCATTGTTTTTACCATAAGTTACTGCCAACAGGGACACAATTTCCAATGCAGAATTTCAATGAAGCAGATATTTAATGTAGCAAGCATGCTGGCACTATTTTAAAGCATAGGCTGTTGAGTGAAAATTAGCACCCAACTCCCGTGTCGTGCCAGATTCCACAACGTCTGTTAAAAAAATGACGGCCTTCTGAAATGCGAAAGTGACTTACAACTTGGAAACCCTAGGGAAAGCTTGAAAATCCGCGGAAAATCTTCATCACTCTATGGACTCAGTTTTCACATATTTTTATTTCATACCTCGGAATTTCTACAGACCAGGCCGGTGATTAGATTAAGACTGAACCGGAGGATGTGTCAGAGAATACGGTCATGTAGAGTGAGAGGAATAGACAGACGCGTACTATAAATGTCAAACATGAGGACACAAAAGTCGTTACTGCTATAGGGATTGCTTCTGTCAGCATGCACACTGCTATGATCAGTGACCTCTCAGGCAAGGACCAGACAGCAGAGTATTTGTACCTGGGAAAGACCTTTCCCCCCCAAAAAGCACAGCCCATAATACCAAGGGTGAGAAACTTCAAGGAGTCTGCGAAAGCGAATGGCGAGGAGCATGAATTGGAAGACATTCCCACCCCAGAGCTAGATAATGTGCTGGCTAAGTTTCTACCTCAGTGAGTATATTGGTTTCTGCACAGTTTCTTTGGTTGAAGAACTGTAGCTGATTTGTTGGATTTTAGGCAATGCGAGCATTACGTGCGAGCATTTGCCAACAACCAAACTGTTATTGCTGCTCTGGTTTTACTCTGTGTGCTGTGGTCTTTTATAGTAAAAATATTCCAACGTATTCATTTGTCAGTTATTCATTAACTCTTCATTGTGGCTGTATATACAGTGTATTCGTGCACAGGTCTGGTGTTGTTTCTTTTTAAGATTTTTTAATTTTCAAACTTTGCATTTAGTGTTTTGTTAGGGAGGAATAATGATCCTTGGGCGGTTTTACTACTAATGGCCCGTTTATGACACTTGATGCAAGTTTTCCAGGAGGGCCTTTGTTTTTAGTCTTCTTACAATATTATAGTTAAAAGAGGTTGGCCTAAAAATTGTAGAATTGACTATCAGTTGTGCCGGTGGCTTTCACTGGGCAAAGGAAACCTCTTTGGGCTCTGTTTGGTTTCTTCTGAGCTTGTCTGGTTTTTTGTGCTCTCTGTTTGGTTTCTTGTGATCTCTGTCTGGTTTCTTGTGCTCTCTGTTTGGTTTCTTGTGATCTCTGTCTGGTTTCTTGTGATCTCTGTCCAACTTCCTCCATCAACAAACCTTGGTGCTGTTATACACATATGAGTGAAATAATCTTGAGATCTATTCTAAATTTTTTTAACTCCAAATTTGTAAATAGTTCAAAAAACAATATAGTGAAGAGAATGAAGTAAGAAAAACACCTAGAATTGGTAGAACTGATTGCAGTTTTTGTTTGTTTTTAGCTGCTCACAAGAAGGATGGTTCTGAATATGAACCAGACAGTATCAACTGTTTTCAGAACAGCATTGATAGACATTTGTGACTTAAAAACTCCCTGATAAACATAAAAAGTGACCCGGAATTCAGTTATTCAAGGCTTGTTTTGGACACTAAGAGATGGGAGTTAAAACATCTAGGGAAAGGCTGCAAGAAGAAACAGTGGAAAAATTGGAACATAAAATTTTTGAGGAGATTGCAAGAAAGTGGTCGTCTGGGAGCAGGTAAGAACTTAAATGTAAACACTTATGCGTAGATATGTTTCTTTGTAACTCCAGTTGCCATGGTTATTTCAGATTGTGTAATTGTAATTTTTTACATATGAGGTTTGGCTTTCAAGTGGAAAACGAGCTACGGTAATTACTTTTTTCCAAACTGATGTAGGTACATCTGGCGAAATTGTCATTTTGCTATGGTTAATGGCGGAACAATGGCTTGTCAGCCATATTGGAGGTATATTAGCATTGGCCTACAGTCTTGCTCTAGCATTTTTGTACTGTTACCCATTGACTCCCAAGAAACAGCAAAAGTACTTTGTGTGTTAAATGTGATGACAGCTCAGCATTTGGAGTGATTCCAGGCTTTTGACGTCTAATAAATTGCTCTTAACATAACTGCATTTTTGATGAACTAATTCTGTGTAAACCATAGAGCCTAGCGGATGTTTAATTTACTACTGATTAGGCATTGACATGAACAGTTAGAATACAATATTGAGAGTGAGTGAGTGAGTGCTTGGGGTTTAACGTCGTACTCAACAATTTTTCAGTCATATGACGACGAAGGAATCATTAGGGTGCATGCACGTGTAATGTGCCTCCTTGTTGCAGGACGGATTTCCACCGCTCTTTTATTTAGTGCTGCATCACTGAGACGACTTACCGAAGGCAAGTAAGCCGCCCCGCCCGAGCCATTATACTGATACGGGTCAACCAGTCGTTGCACTATCCCCTTCATGCTGAACGCCAAGCGAGGAAGTTACAACTTCCTCTTTTAAAGTCTTAGGTGTGACTCGACCAAGGATTGATCCTGGATCTACCGGTCCCGACAATATTGAGAAGAGGCCCTATTACACAACAGGGGACCATTTGCCAGCAATCACACTGTGACGTTACTGCTTTGGTTTTTCTGTCTGTGTTAGATGTCTTTAATGTTATTATGGAATACATGTAACAACGCACCAAATTTTTCTCACTATGATGATATATGCTAAAAACTATGGATTGATTGTGGGTTGTTGTTGTTGTTGTTTCTGTCAGGAGACCTCAAAGTTTACTGCAAACAGTCTGTCTGAACAGTCTGATGCACTAGTCAGTAGTCCATAATTGACATGCCAGTCTGAGGTGGAGAGACATTCAGCTGATGGTGGATGCTAGTGGTGCAGAGTATCTGCAATTTTATGGTATGTATGACTATGTGAGTGTGTGTGGGTGTGAGCGACTAGGAAGATTATACCCCTCGAGGGAAAGGAAAGTCACAAAATTGTCTTCCACCAATGTGACATGCAAGTCTGTAGAGTGTGGGAGTTTGTCAGTAACTTGCCAAAGGTTCTTGGTTTTATCCCAGGCAATCCAAATTCCTCAACATGTAAAACTGAGTGCCATTCTGTAAGAAAATACTTTTCAGTTTGGTGTTACATGTAAACAACAGTCAAATAAACATGTAAACTTTATGAATGTGAAGGCCACTGAATTTTGCATGAAAGTGCCACATGTGCCACCGTTATGTTCTGGACAAGGTGAGTGCATTGCTGTCTTTTAAAAGGAAATAACAGGCAACTGCAGACCAGCATATTTTCATACCAGCCTGCTTGTCAACAACCATTTAGGTCTGAGGTACCACTCCGGCTTCCTCCACTGATAGAAACATGTCATATTATCTGCTTCATAAAAAGGAAAAACAGAATTCTGTATACAGCTTTAAACTAAATTTGAATGTGCCATTAAATTAATTAATAAATTGCAGTTTACACCAGTGCATTTTTTTTTTTTGCCTAATTCTAATTTGGGCAGGGTTGCTACTTTTTAGGCATAAACTTGAGCAGTTGGAATGAAACCCTAACTGAGGTAAATTTTCAGCAGGTCGGATTTCTCAGGTTACACATGACACCATTTGCCAATACTCACACTGTTGTCACTGCTCTGGTTTTATTCTCCATTCTGCAATTTTTTATATTAAACACCGATCCAATAAATAAGTTTAGTTCTTTGCATATTTTCCTCTTGTTTGCAGCCTGTATTCAGAATGATCTGAGGAACATGCAGCCACGTGAGGTGTCTGAGACTGAAAAGCTTGTGTGTCCTGCTTTGATGTAGAAAGAGTACACACGGAACGTGCAGCCACGTGTGATGTCTGAGACTGAAAAGCTTGTGTGACCTGCTCAGATGTAGAAAGAGTACACACGGAACGTGCAGCCACGTGTGATGTCTGAGACTGAAAAGCTTGTGCGTCCTGCTCAGATGTAGAAAGAGTACACACGGAACATGCAGCCACGTGAGGTGTCTGAGACTGAAAAGCTTGTGTGACCTGCTCTGATGTAGAAATAGTACACACGGAACGTGCAGCCACGTGAGGTGTCTGAGACTGAAAAGCTTGTGTGTCCTGCACTGATGTAGAAAGAGTACACACGGAACATGCAGCCACGTGAGGTGTCTGAGACTGAAAAGCTTGTGCGTCCTGCACTGATGTAGAAAGAGTACACACGGAACGTGCAGCCACGTGAGGTGTCTGAGACTGAAAAGCTTGTGTGTCCTGCTCTGATGTAGAAAGAGTACACACGGAACATGCAGCCACGTGAAGTGTCTGAGACTGAAAAGCTTGTGTGACCTGCTCAGATGTAGAAAGAGTACACACGGAACGTGCAGCCACGTGTGATGTCTGAGACTGAAAAGCTTGTGCGTCCTGCTCAGATGTAGAAAGAGTACACACGGAACATGCAGCCACGTGAGGTGTCTGAGACTGAAAAGCTTGTGCGTCCTGCACTGATGTAGAAAGAGTACACACGGAACATGCAGCCACGTGAGGTGTCTGAGACTGAAAAGCTTGTGCGTCCTGCTCAGATGTAGAAAGAGTACACACGGAACATGCAGCCGCGTGAGGTGTCTGAGACTGAAAAGCTTGTGCGTCCTGCACTGATGTAGAAAGAGTACACACGGAACATGCAGCCACGTGAGGTGTCTGAGACTGAAAAGCTTGTGTGTCCTGCACTGATGTAGAAAGAGTACACACGGAACATGCAGCCACGTGAGGTGTCTGAGACTGAAAAGCTTGTGTGTCCTGCTTTGATGTAGAAAGAGTACACACGGAACATGCAGCCACGTGAGGTGTTTGAGACTGAAAAGCTTGTGTGTCCTGCACTGATGTAGAAAGAGTACACACGGAACATGCAGCCACGTGAGGTGTCTGAGACTGAAAAGCTTGTGCGTCCTGCTCTGATGTAGAAAGAGTACACACGGAACATGCAGCCACGTGAGGTGTCTGAGACTGAAAAGCTTGTGCGTCCTGCTCTGATGTAGAAAGAGTACACACGGAACATGCAGCCACGTGAGGTGTCTGAGACTGAAAAGCTTGTGTGACCTGCTCTGATGTAGAAAGAGTACACACGGAACATGCAGCCACGTGTGGTGTCTGAGACTGAAAAGCTTGTGTGTCCTGCTCAGATGTAGAAAGAGTACACACGGAACATGCAGCCGCGTGAGGTGTCTGAGACTGAAAAGCTTGTGTGTCCTGCACTGATGTAGAAAGAGTACACACGGAACATGCAGCCACGTGAGGTGTCTGAGACTGAAAAGCTTGTGTGTCCTGCACTGATGTAGAAAGAGTACACACGGAACATGCAGCCGCGTGAGGTGTCTGAGACTGAAAAGCTTGTGTGTCCTGCTTTGATGTAGAAAGAGTACACACGGAACATGCAGCCACGTGAGGTGTTTGAGACTGAAAAGCTTGTGTGTCCTGCACTGATGTAGAAAGAGTACACACGGAACATGCAGCCACGTGAGGTGTCTGAGACTGAAAAGCTTGTGTGTCCTGCACTGATGTAGAAAGAGTACACACGGAACATGCAGCCGCGTGAGGTGTCTGAGACTGAAAAGCTTGTGTGTCCTGCTTTGATGTAGAAAGAGTACACACGGAACATGCAGCCACGTGAGGTGTTTGAGACTGAAAAGCTTGTGTGACCTGCTCTGATGTAGAAAGAGTACACACGGAACATGCAGCCACGTGAGGTGTCTGAGACTGAAAAGCTTGTGTGTCCTGCTCTGATGTAGAAAGAGTACACACGGAACATGCAACCGCGTGAGGTGTCTGAGACTGAAAAGCTTGTGTGTCCTGCTTTGATGTAGAAAGAGTACACACGGAACATGCAGCCACGTGAGGTGTTTGAGACTGAAAAGCTTGTGTGTCCTGCACTGATGTAGAAAGAGTACACACGGAACATGCAGCCACGTGAGGTGTCTGAGACTGAAAAGCTTGTGTGTCCTGCACTGATGTAGAAAGAGTACACACGGAACATGCAGCCGCGTGAGGTGTCTGAGACTGAAAAGCTTGTGTGTCCTGCTTTGATGTAGAAAGAGTACACACGGAACATGCAGCCACGTGAGGTGTTTGAGACTGAAAAGCTTGTGTGACCTGCTCTGATGTAGAAAGAGTACACACGGAACATGCAGCCACGTGAGGTGTCTGAGACTGAAAAGCTTGTGTGTCCTGCTCTGATGTAGAAAGAGTACACACGGAACATGCAACCGCGTGAGGTGTCTGAGACTGAAAAGCTTGTGTGTCCTGCTCAGATGTAGAAAGAGTACACACGGAACATGCAGCCACGTGAAGTGTCTGAGACTGAAAAGCTTGTGCGTCCTGCTCTGATGTAGAAAGAGTACACACGGAACATGCAGGCACGTGAGGTGTTTGAGACTGAAAAGCTTGTGCGTCCTGCTCTGACGTAGAAAGAGTACACACGGAACATGCAGCCACGTGAAGTGTCTGAGACTGAAAAGCTTGTGTGTCCTGCTCAGATGTAGAAAGAGTACACACGGAACATGCAGCCACGTGAGGTGTCTGAGACTGAAAAGCTTGTGCGTCCTGCTCTGATGTAGAAAGAGTACACACGGAACATGCAGCCACGTGAGGTGTCTGAGACTGAAAAGCTTGTGCGTCCTGCACTGATGTAGAAAGAGTACACACGGAACGTGCAGCTGCGTGTGATGTCTGAGACTGAAAAGCCTGTGTGTTCTGCTCTGATGTAGAACAGCGTCGCCCACCTAAGGCACAGCTACCCTACAGCAGCTTTTAACTGCGACCCCTAGAGACCTCGAGTGACCATGTGTGGTACCTGAGTCAGTCCACAGGCTATAATATTATTCAGAAAAATGATGAAGCTCATCTTGAATGAATTGCATTTCTAGGAAAGCAATTGCAGAAGATTACGGACTTCTTGTGGACTGACCTTCCTGAATTTTTTTAGGATAATAGTCCTCGCTAAGAACTGTTATACCAAGGGAGATAACACTAACAAGCCAGTAGTGTGACAAGCACGGAAAAGAGAGATTAACAGGTGCAAGAGAAACTCTGATGAAATGAGTTGGATTCATCCAAGGGCTCTACACCAACCAGCAGAATAATCGACCACCAATCCTATAATCGGTTATGTACTTGTATGTCAAAAGAGTGGGCCAGAGAGGGCCCAAGATTTTCAAGTTAATTACAGTGAATAACAAAATTTTTTTTTTTTTTGATTCAGTTGTTGACGTTTCCTTAGGTTCATTTATTTGTTGTTGTTGTAATTTATTCAGGTTTTCTGTTAACATATTACATAAAGTAAAGTTTTGTTCGGAATTGTGTTGGTTATTTCCTGTCTCACCTGGATATGTACCTTTTGTTCTTGAGGTGCATTGCAGGGTAAATGATGAGATGTAAATACCTCGAAGCAAAATATGAGGTGTTCACACCTCAGGCCCTCCTATGTCACAGTGCTGTAACACCTCACAGACATCTCAATCACTTCAGTCCAAAAACTTAACTTTGGTAGAACACTGGAAATGTTGAAAGTGTTTTATATTCGATCAGATCACTAAAATACAATCATGAAATAAATTATTGTCAAGTGTAATTTTTGTAATTTATGGTGGAGGGGAACAGTGGGATATCTTAAAAACATCTCACCTGGCTAGTATCTCAGTGTGATCTCTTCAGTGTGTTTCTTCAGTGTATTTCTATGCCATTCGCAGTCACGGAGGATGTGAAAATCAGTAAAAATGAAAGGCATGTCCAAGTTGGCAGGTGAATGGATAATATGTTAGATTTATTTGTTTATTTATTTGATTGATGTTTTGCGCCGTACTCAAGAATATTTTCACTTGCACGACGGCGGCCAGCATTTTGGTGGGAGGAAACCGGGCAGAGCCCGGCGGAAACCCACAACCATCCGCAGGTTGCTGGTAGAGCTTCCCACGTACGGCTATAGAGGAAGCCAGCATGATCTGGACTTGAACTCACAACGACCCCATTGTTGAGAGGCTCCTAGGTTATTACGCCGCGCCGGCGTGCTAACGTCCTCGACCGCGGAGGCTACTAGTATGTTAGAAGAATTGTTGCAGATGTGTATGGTTGTCAGAGATTTTTGTTCTTCACATCTTAAAAAGAACTGGCTTTGGCTTGTTTGCTTTCCAAAAGGTACAGACATATTTTTGGATGACATAGTAAATGATTCTCTAGGAATTCAGGAGTAACCCTACAATGGTTGATGCTCAACCAGTCACTTACCAAGTACCTAAAACGGGGTCTTCGCTGGCTTATTTCACGAAAGCGTCACGCTCACTACGGACAGATGGACGACCGATAAGACGGTATGTTAGATTGCAGCGTTGAGAGGTTTTCAGGATGCATAAACCTGGCGAAGGCTAAGAGTTTCTGTTAGCTTATAAAGCCTGACGCCCTTTGTATATTATAAATCGACATTCCAGGCTGATATACTCTTAGCACCCTTATCCCAATGAACTTGATAGGGATGTATACCGCCTGATAGTCATTAGTTTTTAGGGATGACGAACAGCTATGTATGTGACTGTCTATAGGTCGATCAGTCGGTCATACCTTTGATATACTCTCCTTTAATAACATGGGCCTTTCGCTTAGTGAAAGGCGCTTGGGACCTTTTTTGGGATATGAAACCAATCAGATTGCATGCCATTTTATTTACTATCTGTGATGTGAGTAAAGAATAGACGAAAACGAGCTTTTAATGACTAGAAAGATCATGGTTTGAAGGAAACAATTATGGCATTGTTTATTACCTCTCTATTTTTTATATCACTTAATTACCCCTCTATTTTATGCACGTTTTCTGTCAATTATCGAAAATTTTCACAAGTGATGTCAACGATCAAGTTACCAGCTTCACAGACAGACTTAGATCCCCCATGTAGCCTGTTCTCCACAGAGTTGTTTTGACCTTTGACGTCAAGAGTGCAGGCTACTTAATTTTAGAACTGCTCACTCGGTCCTGTAATAGAAAACCAGTAGTTCATTTAAAATCAGGTTTATGTCCCATGAAGACAGCTAAGACCTGTACATATTAGGACACACCCTAAACTGCAAATTAAGAAATAAAGACCAAACATTTTCCTTTACAGAACTATCTTCATATCGTAAACACGTTAAAGAACAGAAGTCGGTTTTTTTTTTTTGGAATGCCGTCACTGTGAACTGCTACAGATGTATATACCTAATATGGTTTGGATATACTGCCATTGGACTAATGCCTGCTCCTTTCATTGCTAGTGTTCCCGGAATTGAGGGCGGAAGTGCCCAGCCCGAGGGCGTCAAGCCGAGGGGACAGTGTGGCGAATTCCACCGTGGATGTCCGCAGAAGAAAGCAGAGGTTAAGGAACATAGACGGCATCCCGAAGAAATCTGTGACAAATATGGTGTCAGCGGTGGGATATTTCGAACGCTGGCTGTGGAGCAGTTGCCATAACGACGCGCGCTGCATCAATAACATCCCTCCTGAGCAACTTGACCCGTACCTTGCGGAATTCTTCTTCGGCTTAAAGACGCCGAGTGGTCAGGATTACAACCCGAAATCACTCCGTGGGTTCCGGACTTACATCGACAGATTCCTGAAACACACCGAATACCCTGTGTCCGTCATCAACCCACGTTTGTTCCCCCAAACTCACCTAGTCCTGAACCAGAAAATAAGACAGCTTAAAAATGTCACAATATGACATAATAGAATATATATACGAAATTGGACTCAGTGGAGAGCAGCATTATTATTCATTATGACTGACTGAATACGTCCAAATCAAAATCCCCATGTGCTAAAAATAAACAAACCTGGGATGGTCGAGATGTAGTTTTTCACGTCCTTGGAGAGAGGCACACGCGGGTGTGTCCATTCATTTAAGCTTGTCACCAGAAGAATCAGTTGGTTTAATTCGGATTCTAATTCCACCATGCATGTGGCGACATATTTGGGGGAAAAGAGGGTACACTTACACCAAATTCATTTTACGTTGATGACACGTTTTATTGCGATTTGCGTTATCACGTAGGTGAAAGGATTTTTTAATAGGGCGAGCAACGATGAACGATCGTGTTTAAGTCAAGTCTCGCATAAGTCAGACCTAGTTGCCGTCCCCTGTTGCGACTTATCTCTTAGAAGATCTGAGAAAAACTTCTTTCCGATCTGCCCCGTATTTCACCAGTATTAATAGCGATTTCATGTGTTGAGTATTAATTTGAAGCTGGCAATAATTTGTGATTTTAGAATATTTTCAGTTGTACAGACCTCAACAAACAGAGGTGGGCACCGAACGTACCAGAAACATAGATGTTGGTGCAGATCTAGCCAGCTGAGTGAACTTTCATATTGATTGTTGAATTTGTTGAACATGTATAAAAGGAAGGATCTGTTTTAAACCTTTAACTTCGGATTAACAGGATATATTTATGTTTGTGCAACCTCATTGTAAGATTTCCTTCAGTCTACATGTATATAGGACAACAGTAAATTCAGTGACAGGTTCACCTTTTTTGTGTAAATCCATGCATACTCATCAGACAATACCTGCATAACCGTATTGGAATATTTGATGTTTTGTCGGCTAACTGACTTTTACATGGAGCTGTCTTTTGAAAGGTTATACTATGGACGAACATTCAGAGAGAAATCATATTCCATCAAAGATTTGTTCCTCGGAGAGACCATTGTTAGGATTCTTCGTGATGCGTTAGAAGTGTGTTGATGTGAACGGTGATGACTTCTGATGGTGATTATGTCATAACTTCATTTGACTACTTTAACGCCACTTCCATCGAAAGAAATAATCCACGGCGCACATGCGCACCAGTATATATAAATATATGCTTGTGAATTGCTTTTAAAGAAATGGTGACAAAAAATGGCATTCTGACCGTGTCATACTGCCAACAATTTACTATTTAGCTGCTGAAATCCTACTCTTATGTAGCAGATATCGAACGCATCATTTTTACATTGTACTTATAAGGCATGTAAGGATTTATAGTTTTAGCTGCGATTACGTGTAAGTGCATGTAACTCTATAATAGGGGATTTTCTAGCTCATACTGTTTTGTCGTTAAAGGTGAAAGAAGCGTTTTCTTCAGGAACGTCCAGAATTCAAAAAGCGCTCAGCTCCAAAATTTTGTCTATCATTTGTTAACTGTAAATAACTTTTTTTTTGTAAATCTTTCTTTCAAACGCCCATATTATAATAAATGTAATCATTTAACAGTTTCCTAGGATTTTCGACTGGTTACATGGTACAGTAGGGTGTTCAGTTATATTTATAGCAACAAAGAGTTCGAACTCGCAATTCCCCTATACGGCCTGCACTATGGTTGTCGTAGCTATAGTAAATTTGGAGTTTTTATGAATGCATACAAGTTGTCTGAAACAAGATTTACCCACGTTATATATTATTGCTGTTCTAGTTTCTTGTCATGTCCTCTGTTGTAGCGCTTATAAGCATACATACATTTGTGGTGCCAAGGACAAATTCGGCTGTTAAAAGTTTTTTTACTTTGGTGGAAAGAAACATAAAGGTAGCTAATATGTCACCAGTTAAGATATATTTGTAATTGCAAGACAAAACCCATATTTGTGAATTGGACATCTGGTTGATGGAATATCGTATTATGAAAAAACTATTTGATATCAGTGGTATGATGGTATCATGTTAGGTGATATATTGTTGAAGTATTTTATGTCAGTGGTATATAACGGTATCGTTATAATTAAGTGATATCACATCAAGTCATTTCATGTTTGTTATATGAAGAATATGTTAATTAGGATAGCGTGTTAGGTGATGTAGGTTTTAGGTGAAGTCATTTCTTGTTAGACATATCATATTTTTTGTTTTGTGATGCCTGTTAAGACATTTGGTTTCTAAGTGATCTACCATATAGTTATAAACGTATCCAAAGTTCATACAGTTTGTAAGTATTCCACGATCCTTACCTTATATAGAGGATCCGTCGTCGCCAAAGATTACACTAATACAACCAGTTAACACACAGTACCAAATTTTCATTTTGCTACATATGGATTTCCAGTGCAGTGCACTACCTATACTTTCATGGAATTTTGACTAACTAATAATTCTGCTGTCCAAACTGTATTTCGACAGGGTGATTAATTCGTGAAAACTTCCATGACATTATCTATGTGGTTTACTGCACTTTTTTCATATGATTTAAATGCTCCCAATACTGATATTTATTTATTTATTTATTTGATCGGTAGTTTACGCCGCACTCCAGAATATTTCACTTATACGACGACGGCCAGCTTTATGATGGGAGGAAACCGGACAGAATCCGGGGAAAAGCCACGACCATCCGCAGGTTTCTGCAGACCTTCCACGTTTCCCACTTCCGGAGAGGAAGCCAGCATGAGCATGACTCAGAGCGACCGCATTGGTGAGGGGGTCCTGTGTCATTACGCTGCGCTAGCGCGCTGGACATCTGAGCCACGGAGGCCCCCAAATGTACTGATAGGCGCATGTGTACATTTAGGCTCTACAGTAAAAGGAACAAGGTTGACTGTTTTGTACTACGTCGATAGTGAAAGCCTGTTGGGTTAAGCTTGCCTTTACAACATTTGCTATCACTCATATTATATGTCACTTATACGCGTTTGTATGTCTATTGTGTTTTCTTGGCGCTAATAAAAATAGTTTGTATTTGTGCTTTACAAACTGCTGTGTTTTCTGCTATGTATGTGAAGCCGGGTACTTATCGCCGAATTCTCAGAAGTATTCCACATATACTGTGTGACAGGAGCATCTCACCAATGCGATCGCTGTGAGTTCAAGTCCAGCTAATGCTGGCTTCCTCTCCGGTCGTACACGGGGAGGCCTGCCAGCATCCTGCGGATGGTCGAGAGTTTCACCCGGGCTCTGCCCGGTTTCCTCCCACCATAATGTTGGCCGCCGTTGTTATGAGTACGGCGTAAAACACCAATCAGATAAATATAAATATATGACGGTAGATATGTGGCCACAGGAATTGATGCATGCAGAGCCCGAATAAGGTCCCCATGCCCCTTGCGGGAAAGGTTCCCCATGATTGGTGGAAGAACAGGACACCACGATTCGCCCCTGACGTCACTTTTGCGTAAAATGCCGAGCGCTGACAGAAAATATGCATAAACGGGGATTGTAATGACAAAATAACACTTTCAGTAGGGTATGACCCAAAAGCGGAAAATGTTTTTAACTTTTTCTGCATCATTAGCTTTAACTTTGAACATTTGTGTTTAATGAATCATTAAATATATGTGTAGGCTTGTTATATTACTGAACTTCTTGAATACAGGTACAAAGAGTCAGTTTTACTGTGAGGTGAAGGGTTATTACCTATCGGCATAAAAGGTTATGTTTTATTTGTCTGTCTGTGAGTTTCTGTGTAAATGTTCTCAAGGAGGTATAAAGATACATTATAAGTGTATTTTCATTATCGTTTGCAGGACGAGACAACGTGAGCAACTCATGGGATCGTAATCTGTTTGACGCTGACCGAGAAGGAGCTGAAATTCCAAGCAGACGACAGTTTGGAGATCACGTGACCAGAAAGAAGACGATAAGCGAACAGAATTCCAAAAGACGAGAACGTTTACAAAACCACGGCAAAATGCCCGAAGCGACCATCAGAAACATCGTAGGGGCGGTGGCTTCCTTTGAACGCTGGTTGTGGGGCGGGCAGTTTGACGATATGAGAGGAATTCATGAAATCCCACCACAGGAGCTAGACGCTTATCTGGTAGAATTCTACAGGACTGCGAAAACACCCGCTGGACTGGAATATAAAGTGACAGCCATGCAGTCCCTGCGGTCTAACCTTGACAAATACCTGGAAGCCACCAAATACCCTTGTTCCATTTCTAAATCACCTGCCTTCGCCCAAAGTCAGCTGGAGTATAAAATGTGGGTAGCGTCAAGAAAACAGAATTAGAGAAAACTGGCCATGTATAATTAAGCCACTCACACAGTTGATGAGACTCAGACGCTACACCTCTGTACGAACCGCGTATATAAAATGCACGTGTGGATACAAATAAAATGTGCCACCTTTACAACCTGTATTTTCCCTGTTGATTGCTATATATCTGTGTTCAGTGTTTTGGATACACTGAGCAGACATCGTCTGAAGTACCCTGATCAGGAGTTAGCACAGTCTAACGTTCGTTGAAAAACATTTGTCTTCCACCAGTGGAGGACGGACAAAAGCCCCGGCGGACAATATTAAGAGTATATGGTGAATGACAAACGTTGATAGCTTCTTTGAGAAATATTGAAACTTTCTACCTGATGTGATGTTTTAGATGTTAACATACGTTTGCAATAGAACCCCGTCCTACTCGTTCAAACAGCAAGTTTGTTCACGAAATCTTTTTTTTTTTTTTTGTTTTGCTTGGCTCGAAATCGCTAAGAGCTCTCAAGGATATACAGAATCCTTAACCTCCCTTCAATTTCTGAAAAGAAATCTACAAATATGGTAAACAATAGCTGTTGAAGCTTGTGTTAGACTTTCATTCCTATAAGAACACAGATCTTACGAATATGTCGATTGTTTCTATCCGGGAAATATATTTTACATGATATAGACTACGGTTGATTGTACATGCTGGTAGCCACCATGAAGGGATTGTTTTATCCTCAGAAAACAAAAGAACTAAAACGTGCCTTTTTTTATTGCTTCTATTACTATCAGCCTAGCGAGAGGATTCCAGCGATATAGGCCTGTGTGTCCAAGGGTATACATAAAATCATGAAATAAAAACAATCGGAATAAAAACGATAAAGTCGAAACCAATTTTTTTTCTGTTTGTGGCAAAAATTGCACTGTTATCAAATGGATACTTTACTGTTGAGTTTTGAAAATTTCACCTTTTGTAAATTTGTCAGTTTTTGCAATTTGCAATTTTATGATTCCGAATAATTTGCATTAGATCATATACATCCATGTTGTACTTAGAAAGCAGAAATTACACAGAAACTTACAAACATAAATTTAAATTTTTTATTCTTTTTCGTTTTCGAAAATAATATTTTTCTTGTAAACTAAAATAAGATTTGGTTCATATTTCGAAAGTTTCAAATATATCTGTTACACTGAACACTTAAAACTGCATACGTGCCTGAAAACCGACATAAAAAAAATTCGTTATGGCATGTGCGACGGATACTGTGAATCATAATAAGCTATAACCAGTCTGCCAAGCTGAAAAATTTCAACCAGTCAAACTGAGTATAATGGTAGATGCTTCGGAGTGAGTGAGTGAGTACTTGGGGTTTAACGTCGCACTCAACAATTTTTCAGTCATATGACGACGAAATCCTTAGGGTGTATGTAATGTGCCTCCTTGTTGCACGACGGATTTCCACCGCTCTTTTATCTAGTGCTGCTTCACTGAGACGACTTACCGAAGGTAAGTAAGCCTGATAGGGGTCAACCAGTCGTTGCACTATTCCCTTCATGCTGAACGCCAAGCGAGGAAGTAAGAACCTCGTCTTTCAAAGTCTTAGGTGTGACTCGACACAGGATTGTAGATGTTTTGGAGAATAAACTTATATTTCATTGAAGAAAAGCATTCTATAATAGTATTAGTTTGACCATATTGTTTTGAAAAAAGTTTATGAGAAGAAAGCTGTTGAACCCGAGTGATCAACAGTGATACATTTTGATGGCAAGTTTTTATATAGCAAACAAAGTATATGTAATCCTCGTCAATAAATATATAACATCATGTTGTTCAGACTTTGGGACATATTATGTTAGTTTAATAAGACGACAGGGCTTTTGTCCACTGGGGTTTTTGTCCGCCGAGGTTTCTGTCCACCGGGGCTTTTGTCCTGGATTCTCCACCGATATCTCCAAGCCACACATATGAAAGCTCGTCATTAAGTTGCAAAAGGTCAGTGTTTTACGTCGAGTACTGGGTTTTCCTCCGTCCAGGTAACTGAGCGCCTTCGGGCCTAATGAAAAAGTCATCAGTTTGGCATTAAACAGCAATCAAAAAATACGTAAAAATTGTTGAACACTGCTTGCAATACAAGTACATCCAGTACTTGAATTGAGAAATGTAGCAAGAGCTTACAGCTCACATGAAAATTTATTATTGCATGAAATACCTGAAAGGGTGACTACATTTAAGTATGCACAAGTTTAGATGATAACGAAGATGCAGTGTCAAGTTCCATGAAAATAGGGTTAGGAAAAGTGTCACGGAAGTCTGAATACATGGAAAATCTGAATACATGGAAAAGCACTATTACGCGAAGTCCTAAATGGGGATGATTGTGAACTCATGAATAATTACCCGATTGCCACCCACAAGTTCATATGATTTACAAGATGTACAGTAAGTTTAACCAAATTCAGCAGCGCAGTATTTTGGGAGAAGGCGTATGAACAAAATCGTGCCTAACGTCAGACAGATAGACAAGGTGATTCCATGCAGTGTACCCCCCCCCCCCCAACCTCCAACTTCGTTGAGAGCAGTCAGTGCGAAACAAGGTTCAGCGGTATCGGGTTACACACCAAACACCAAGACAAAGGTGTTGAAGTCTATTCCACCCCGAAAACTTAAGAAAACGTGTAAAAAAAAAAAGGTATCTTTCATACTGCCGTTTTCTTTAACTCCCTCACAAAAGGTCATACATTTAGAGCGATCAACGATAAGCTTAGGCCATTGCAGTTAACCTAGATACGTCAAAGTGGCGTGAGTGTGACGTCGTGTTTTATTGTTGTGTGAGTCTCGTTGCGGTAAGTACGACATCAGTTTTCACATACATTCTTTATAGTCTCATGGAGCTTGGAACCGACTTTAGATTGCTTAACACTGTGTTTTCCAGTTTCTAAGTTTGATTTATTTTGACGATCTAATCGACATGACTAACAAGATCTAATCGGCATGACTAACAAGATTTAATCGGCATGACTAACAAGATCTAGTCGGCATGACTAACAAGATCTAGTCGACATGACTTTAATCAGTCGTGTGTACTTCCTGTCACACTTATATGTATTTAACATACAATTTGTGGTAAGTACGATATCAGTTTTCATTGTAAGGACTTACGTCTACTTACACGCAGAGAACTATGAACATATATTCATTATTTGGAGAGCGAGGCTTGCCTCAGTATAAAGTTACATGACTACATGATGCGTGTGTTCAATCCCGGTCTTAGACAGCGAATTTCATTTCGTTGGTTCATAAGAAGAATATGTTTAAAGGTTTTTCCCCGAAATCCAGTATGGCCACCGAAGTGAGCGACCTAGGCGAACATTGGAATTACACAGTAGAGTGAATGAATGATTATGGCTTAACGCCACATCGCCAATATTTCGGCCATATCGTGACGGGTTACACAGTAGAAGCCGCTCACCATGTCCCTGTTAACTAGAACAAAGCGATGAATGCCCGATAGCCATAACGCCAAAACGTTATAACGAAAGCATCATAACGTTATATGTATTTCCTCATATTGTTTAAGCGTTTCCCAGTTTCGTCAGTTATCCATTTCGCCCGATTCGACATTTGGTAAGCATAACGGAAAGACTTTCACATGTGTGATATGCAAATTTTCGGCTGAAGAGTGCACGCATTGGGTGTGTGATATTGGTGAAACACTAAAGGACGCCCAAATAAATGCCTTAGACTCTGTTCACTGCTTTTTATTACCAAAAACCAGCAACCTGCGGATGGTCGTGGGTTTCCCCTGGGCTCTGTCCGGTTTCCACCCACCATAATGCTGGGCGCAGTCGTATAAGTGAAATATTCATGAGTACGGCGTAAAACACCAATCAAATAAATAAATAAATATTACCAAAAGCCTTAGCTGAGAAAAAAATTGAAGGCTAAGGATTTCCTGTCTGAATGTGGGATTGAACTAACACCTCGTGTGCCCTGGCGTGGAATACAAGCATCTTGCAGTAAATGAAAGCCATAGTCTACGTACAGAATTCCAAGCTTTGAATGCATTTAATTTTATTTTAGAAAGTTAAATAAACATATGAGTGAAAGTACTTTTAGGTATAGTTTACAGCAGCCTATATGTACATGATGATGCTAGTTGTGTTCTAAACTGTTATTTTCCTTAATCACCAGAGCCCGCCATTGTTGTTCGATGTCATCGCTAAACTATGATATCGGAGTTCACTGTAAAACGTATATTATAAACTTACATGTACACCTTTCTAGATAAAAACTAAATATTGGCTCATATATTTTGGCATACTGTTTTTCATTGTCCTTGTGATGATGTTTATCTAAATGTTTCGTTTTGAAAGACAGCAAAGAAAGGTGAAAAAAAAAAGCCAGGTGTATGGGTTGTAAAAGTTTTTGGTAGTAGTGGAGAAGCGGGTTCAAATCCCGGTCAGGCCATCTCTATGACTTTGAATTTAACGGCGTTGATTAACTTCCTTTCACACTCAAACTAGCGGGAAAGATCCAGTACGGGTCACACCCCTGTCGGTTTCGTGTGGTTAGGTGGTGACGTCAGGTCTGGTATCTAGGGCAGTGTTCTTCCAGGAAACCGGTATGGATATATGATCGCTGGCAAGCCATCGTAGAGGCCGCGATATCACGGATTCAAAAAGTTTTATTGATTGATTAATTGACTCACTGATTAAGCTGATTGTTGTCTAACCCTGAACTCAGTGAGTTTTCTCTTAAACGATAGCGGTCAGCTTTATGGGTGGATGAAACCTGAGTTTCAGAGAACAACCACAAAACTTTAGCAAATTACTGACAAAATTTTCCACTTAATTGTGTGGCGACAGATATGCACACCATATTGGTGAAATACACGTAATCTTCAACAAAAACAAGACATAGAAACTGGAGTGCCCAGCGTAAACCATCGACTATCGGCAAATTACTGGCAAACTTTCCCACTCATGACGTACAGACATGAACCCCATATTGGTGGGAGATAAGTGTTCTCTTACTGATGCGCCATGACAACAGAAAGCTATAGGAATCCGCTAATTCACTGCCCAAGGCAATTATGATTGTACAATTATAAGACTGACAAGATGTGAACGCTTTTGACTTTATTTGAATGAGTATTTTTATCCCAGATATACATGAAGGTTAAGATTCCATAGATAGCTTTCCGCCTCTCTCTCTGCTGATCACTTTCTCAGTACCAGATGGGATTTGCCCGCTGTAGTTGGTTTCAGCTCTAATCTGCGTATAGTGTACATTATTACTTTACAGCACTGCCGACTGCATAACTATTCATAGATGTATGTGAAAATATTATGGGATGTCTTCTCTTCCTCCGTGATGATTTTCGGGTTAGGCCGGCTAAGCTCGAGATTCCCTTCGGCCGTTTCCGTAGAACCGAACTATTTATAGTCCATTCCTTCGGCGCAATATCCCTCCGCGCAGCATACCCCACCGTACCACTCGCAATGCTCAGTGGTCTCATCCAGCGGCCAGCGACAGTCCCATGGGGAGCAACAGACACCCGGGTTCATGGGATCTCCACATCGGTCTGGGGGCAAGGTCAAGGATTATTTGACATTTTACAATATTTAATGCGATTTAAAGCGGTAAAGGTGGAAGTATAAAAGGACCTACAGTATAAGGTGTAAAGCCAGAGTTACTACGACTGTGTTGGTAATTGGTCATATGTAACCGATAAAAATCCGGCCCCTCGTCAGTTTAGCAGACCTAGCAAATTCCACCTCCTAACCACCATGACTGAAGTAGAATTAGGTAAAAGTGATGTTACTTGCTTTTTATCAGACGTCACTGGTCTAGAATTACCACTTTTGTTTCGGCAATATCCTTTCCTCCACATAGCATATCGCATCGTCAAAAGTGTACGAAAATGCAGACCTCATTCATTTATTCTTTCATTTTAATCTTTTGCCGTCGGATTCCATCAAAACTGGTGGTCACTTCAGTAACATAGAAACATAAGTTAACAAACTGGCTAAGCTGGATAGGATCCTAAATCAAGTGCACTTGCATTTAATATACATGTATATACTTATAGGTTTTGGTTTGTATTTACGTGTGTGTTTTGGTCTGTGTCTCAGGCGTTCCGAACCAAATCGACACCAAGAAACATAACATTCGAGCGGGTGTAGAATCTTCAGAGATGAGAGCAGCCCAGAGACTATCTCCGAAACGAAGAGAGACTCCTGGGTCATTGCGCTGCGCTAGGGCGCTAACCAACTGAGCCACGGAGGCCCCCCACGAAGAGATTACAAGCGCTCCTACTCTCATCCCGCAACAAAGTCCGGACCTTTAAACTCTCCATATGATTGGTTCTTTTGATGTCCTCTCTTTCACAATTTGCATAGCAGATTCGTGGTCTATAGCACAATCTGTGGGTTAGGAATGTGAATGTCTCAAGTCATGCAGACTAAGTTACGATCACGAATTAGACTTTGTGCAATTTTGATTTGATTTGATTGAGTTTAACGTCGTAATCAAACATTTGTGCAGTTAAGAGACAGTTTTGAGTTGAATTTAATGATATACTTGGTGTTTTAGCCCGTAATCAAGAATATTTCACTTATACTGCGGAGGCCAGCATTATGATGGGCGGAAACCGGGTAGAGCCCGGGGGAAGGTCACGACCATCCATTGTTGCAGACCTTCCCACATGCGGCCGGAGAGGATTGAATGGAATATTGTACTTTAAGTGTGAAAGTTGAGGTCATTTTAGCTTAAAGGTGGAGAAAAAATAAAAAAAATACATAAAGGTCAGATGACAGAACGCAAAAAGTTGTAAACGTCTTCAATATTTTTTTTTTCGATCGATCTTTACAGAGAAAAAAACTCTTGAAAATAATTTTTGTCTGGTGGGTATTTGGGCCCACTTCTTGGTATGTATTGTCTTTGCATAATAATTGCGTAAATGAGGATTTAACACATGTTTAATAGACATCTGCACTAGAATTTGGTCTTTTCAGGTAACAAATGTGTTCAACCTGGATTTTCATCATATTTATATTTTAATGTATTGATAAATTATTATCATAATTCGCTTTAAATTGATGTCTATGGATATAAACATCAAATTTACATTGAAATAAACTGATATCCATATATATATAGCATTATTATACAAAGACGATATATAACGAGAAGTGGCCCCAGATACCTACCACACAAAAATCTTTTTAAATACTTTTTTCTCCTGAAAGAAAAATTCGAAAAAAAATATTAAAGACCATATTTGTAAATAAGTTTTTACGCTCTTTCGTCTGATTTTGGCATCATTTTTAATATTTTCTTCTCCTTTAAATACTGGCCATTGTGAGGTAACCAACAGTGATTTTTGCACAGCCAGCCCTTTGTGTCTTGGTGTACATGAAATCAATATGTACAATCTACTTGAGAAAAAAATTGACGTTATCTTGAGCTTGAAACAACAATGGGTATGCAGCTTTCACGGTTTTATTTTCCTGCGTTTTTAGAAATATACATCATTATAATTTGTAGTTTTGAAATTAGATTCGTGCAGTTTGCATATATTTAATATCGTGACACCTGTATGTACATTACCTTACACATAAATTAAAAAAGAAAATAAATAACAATTAACTAGGAATTTAAGAAAGGATACACGCCATGGTACACACGCTGAAAATGGCGACCAGCAGGAAAATACCAAGCACCAGCTTTGTTGCCATCGTGTTTATATCTGCAAAAGAAAAAAAATGGATATATGTAATTGCTTGTATTTTGATAATTCGGTGATATGGTTTGAATCATTATATACATGAAAAAGTCATAGAATATGTCCTTGGCTACAGAGTCAGACTGCGCAGTTGTCGATGAGTCTTGGTGACAAAAATCGACCGACCACGCTCATTTGGGCCATGTTCACCGTCTCACGTTAAAGGGCATTGTCGTCCATGGATATGGTATATGTTACACGTGAACGGATCGTCAGTAACTTGTCGAAGGTCGGTTGCTTATTTATTTATTCAGTTATTTTATTTCTGGGAATAAATGATGACAAATTGACATTATAGTTGACTGTGTTCATATTTTAGGTGGTACACAAAAACATACTTTATGTTACTTATTTCTGAGATATTCGTGAAAGTAGGAATTTTATGTTAACACTTTTCAATTTATTTATTTATTTATTTATTTGATTGGTGTTTTACGCGTAGTCAAGAATATCTCACTTATACAAAGGCTGCCAGCGTTGTGGTGGGAGGAAACACACGACCATGCCCAGGTTGCTAGCAGACCTTCTCACTTACTGCCGCAGACTTGAACTCACAGCGAACGCATTGGTGAGAGGTTCCTCGGTCAATGCGGCACACTGGTCGGTGGTTTACCAAGAGCACTCAGATTTTCTCCACCCATATAACTTACCGCCATCGCATAAGTGAAAAGTCTTGTGTATGAGGATAGACGACAATATAATAGATGAATAAATCAGAATCCGCTATATAGACAACGTATTGACCACAAAATGGCCTTGAAGACACCATGCATTTTAAACAGGTCTCGGACACCCAAAGATACCTGTTTCGAAAAATACTGAATCAAGAACCAACATCAATCAAAAGAATAAATAGGGTCTGCATGTATTAAATGTCATTCAGAATCAAAAATATTATCACGTATATTATTGTGCACTCGAAAAATAGACTGAAAAGACATACCCATCCGTGTCTACGCACTTTTACATGTGCATCGCCGTATTTAATATAGACGATACGTACTAAGTACAACATTGTATTTTTTATAATAAATTACCATGAACATCATTTTGTTTTTCAAATATAAGCATTATTTATACAAAAACTAGACTTTATTCATTATTTGTTGATGTTTTAACAAGACCTTAAAGGGTTTCCGATGAATAACCTTTTAATTCATTTATAGACATTATTTACACAGATGTTATACTGAGTTTATTATTTGTCGATGTTTTTAACAAGCGTTTTAAGCGTTTTAAGAATTTAATTTGACAAGGAGTTCTACTTATTGACTTTTTTTTATTCATTAATAGCATACCTAATATCAATACATATGCAATTGAAAAATTGGCTGCTTGATAATTTTCTATGTTTAATTCATTTGAAATTTCATTATTAAATTATCGTCCTAAGCCGTGTTTGACACTTTTCTTATTATCTCTGTGGCAAGGATTTTGAGTAACTCAGAATATGTTGACAGAAAATTTGTCACAGCCGAATGAAACCTCTGTTTCAGTGGAGACTAACTAAATATGAATAATCAGTTCGATGATATTTGTGAATTTTTGACTTTCTGGAAAAATGATTCAATTGGACGCAAACAAGTGAAACAAGAGTTGCTTTATATTATTAATGCATTTTGAGTCGATTTACACATAAGAAACCAGTGACTTGAATTCTTATATTCATAGCTGAATACTTGTCAAACTTCAAAATGGTATATTTTCATACAAATATGACAAAAAAATACCTCTGCGACACTAAAACATAAGTATATTTCTATCAAACATTAAACTATGCAGCCAATGATGTTTACAAGGCCATTGGTATAAAAAAAATGAAAAGCTAAACAGATAAATTTATTTTGACTTACCGTCAACGTTTAGGAGGTGTAATTCCTAATCTATATGGCGCTCTTCTGCGAGTGGAATCAGGAAAGCTATGCGCGCGTCAGGCGCTCAGGCGCTAATTTTTATACCCGGACGAAAAATGTCACGTGGTTGCCAAACCGTGAACGGATGAGTCATCGTTAAAAATGATGAAGTCTAATAGAGAGGCAGAATGAATCTGGAAAAGAAGGAGTCTGGGTTTCTAACGACGCCTCTGTCGTGACAGCCATACCCTAAAATAGCACAGCAAGATTTGTCTATTCCGTAAAACAATAAGCTTACACCCGTGGATTATCTTACAACATCGCCATTGATATATCAAATTAAACTTCAAAAGAAGTACCGAGTAGGTATAGGTACAGATTGATTATTTCTCTTTTGTTTACTTTGTACCTGTATTCTAAAATTACAGGTAGCAAATGTGTAAATTATAAGACAATAGGGGCATTCCATTTTACAACAGGAGGTTGATCTTCACTGGTGATAGCAAAATTAATGGGCCTATATGCAGTTGTAGGAATGACACCGGCTTTTGTCATAGAACAATTAAACCAGGAATCCGACCAGCGGAATTGTTTGCGGTGTTTTATTTTCATTTCTTGATGTAAGCATTTTTTTTCTAATTTTTACCTCTGGACTCAGCTGTTTAAGCACTGTGAAAAGTAAGCGTAAGAATGGTTCAGAAATTTCAACCACGCATGACTGGCGTACGCGATACAGATGCACATGACAGATAATTTAGAAATAAAGGTGGAAAATAAATTATTTTTTTGAACATGGATTGTTTCTATTTGATGGTCATTTAATGCCATGACTATTGTTATAGGTGCTAGCATCATACCATCGCTTCGTGACATTATGCCATCAAACCTCCTGGCTTTGCAGATGTAGCCAAACCAGCGGGGACTGGATTCAAACATGAAACCTCATTGGCCAAGGCTAATCGACTCTTAAATGAGTCCATAGGCCTCAATACAGATATTTGTAACCCGGCATTCAACTATAAGTACACGAAGAACGAAATTTAGACGCCTTCATGCAAAGAGAAACTTTCAAAAATTTTCAATAATGCTGGTAAATAAGTTGTGGATAATCGAAAGATGTATCTATGGTTGGGCTTTGATCGTAACTGTTCATATATTCACCGCGGCGACCTAATTCAGATGGACAAATATACACGGTTCTAACACGCTTTAGGCGACTGAAGTGTGGAGATGCTACGCTGTGAGTTCAAGTGCAGCTCATGCTGGCTTCCTCTCTGGTTGTAAGTGGAAAGGTCTTGCAGCAACCTACGGTTTATGGTCGTGGGTTTCCCTCTGGCTCTGCTCGGCTTCCTCCTACCATAATGCTGACCGCCGTCGTTCAAAAGAATAAAATATTCTTGATTTCGGCGTTAAGCACCAATCAAATAAATCAACTAAATACTGAGATGTTTCCGTACATGTAGGCGTATGTACCTTTACATTCAAGCGCTGTTTCTGTAAAGTCGGTAATATAGATGCTTTGTCTTCTCAATGGATAGGGTGTAGTTAAATTGATAACTTAATCTGTATATTTTGAACAATTGCAAAAACGCAATGGCTGTGACGTCGCACAAAAAACTGCTGTCGTTAAGTGAATGGCTCATTTTTAAAGACAGGGAGTGAAACATCTGACCCACCGATAGACCAGCAGAGTGACTTACAGAGCTAGAAAACAAACTGGACATCGCGTGTTAAAAGGTCATCTGTAGCCAATTACAAGTTTTGCTACAGACGTTGCTATGTCTGTTATCAAAACAAATGTAGATACAATTCACTGAATTTTCACATTGACCGATGACATCAAAATGTGTGCTAGATCTACATTCACAGTTTGTATAGCGATGTATAGCGATGAAGTGAGGTGTCACTTCTGGTTGGCTGGTGCATACTGTGACTGTGAGGTGTGACATCTGCTGGGATTTTACTGGCATAGTGTGACAGGAGGGGGGTCACGTCTGGTGGGCTGGTATCGGCATACTGTGACTGGGTGACGTGTGACGTCTTGTTGGACTGGTGTCAGCATAATGGGTGGGGGTGTCACGTCTGGTAGGCTAGTGTCAGCATATTGTGAATGGGTAGGGTGTCACCTCTGGTAGGCTGGTGTCAGCATAATAGGCGGGGGTGTCACGTATGGTGGGCTAGTGTCAGCATATTGTGACTGGTTGGGGTGTCACGTCTGGTGGGCTGTTGTCAGCATAATGGGTGAGGGTGTCACGTCTGGTGGGCTGGTATCGGCATACTGTGACTGGGTGACGTGTGACATCTTGTTGGACTGGTGTCAGCATAATGGGTGGGGTGTCACGTCTGGTGGGCTGGTGTCAGCATAATGGGTGGGATGTCACGTCTGGTAGGCTAGGGTCAGCATATTGTGAATGGGTAGGGTGTCACCTCTGGCAGGCTGGTGTCAGCATAATGGGTGGGGGTGTCATGTATGGTGGGCTAGTGTCAGCATATTGTGACTGGTTGGGGTGTCACATCTGGTGGGCTGTTGTCAGCATAATGGGTGAGGTGTCACCTCTGGTAGGCAGGTGTCAGCATAATGGGTCGGGTGTCACGTCTGGTGGGCTGATGTAGGTATGATTGGGTAAGGTATCACATCTGTTCCCTAAAGCTGAAAGCGATGAATGAATTTGAATTTTTTTTTTATATTGAAAGAGTGGATCAATCTTCGTTCAACTGAATTTGTGTATAAATGGAGGCGATAGCGATTGCCTGACATAAAAATGATAATAAACAAGCAGCGCATTTTAATGTCGGATTAAGTTTAGTAACTACCTGAATATGAAAGAGATAAACCAACAGCAGACCAATAATGTACATTTTTTTTAATCACGGTACCTCATTTACATTTAAAACATCTGAAATAACGTCACTGTAGCCATCATAATTCATTCACTCAGTGTTTATACAAAACACGAAGTGTGTTGTGCTGAATTGCAAAAATTGTTTGGACCATAAAACATTTTAAATCAGCAGACCAGCTGACACTGAGGTCCAGATGACATTGACATTTGAAGGCGACATGAGATTTACCTGTCGTAAAGAGTTAACGGACAAGGGATGTTTTTTTACGGTCTTACGCCTTCTTCACGCTTTACTGTCCGTCGGATGCCAAAACCACCTGCAAGCTAGACAATGGGTCTATTGTTGGACGGTTTTAAATTACCCAACACGTTGTTAACATGGCCTGAAACAAATGTTTCTAAAATTCTTTCGACTTGATGAGTTTATTTACAGCTGTACCTTCGATTTGTTTTCTCGAAATAGCCCTTTTTCACGCATGGGCGAATTTACTGCCATGATGCCTTACACATCAAAAGGAACGGTCGAGAAAGGTACGCGTATGTAGCTTGTTTCAAGACTGGTACCTTTTGGGCTGTGCTTAGATTGAACATGTGCACGTTTGATTCCGAGTGTGCTTGATTTTTTAAGTGATTTGAATCGTTCTGAATACAAAGACAACTTATAGATGACGTAACTCAAAACAGATCTACATTGTCCTGAATACAAAGACAACTTAGGTATGGCGTGACTCAAAAGTGATTTAAATTATCCTGAATACAAAGACAACTTCGGTATGGCGTGAGATGACTCAAAAATGATTTAAATTCTCCGAAATACAAAGACAACTTAGGTATGGCGTGACTCAAAAGTGGTTTAAGTCTTTCTAAATACAAAGACAACTTAGGTATGTTGTGACTCAGAAGTGATTTAAATCTTTCTGAATACAAAGACAACTTAGGTATGGCGTGACTCAGAAGTGATTTAAATCTTTCTGAATACAAAGACAACTTAGGTATGGCGTGACTCAAAAGTGATTTAAATTGTCCTGAATACAAAGACAACTTAGGTATGTTGTGACTTAAAAGTGGCCTAAATATTTCTGAATACAAAGACAACTTAGGTATGAAGTGACTCAAAAATGATTTAAATTGTCCGAAATATGAAGACAATTTAGGTATGGTGTGACTCAAAAATGATTTAAATTGATTTAAAAACTTAGGTATGGTGTGACTCAAAAGTGGTTTAAGTCTTTCTGAATACAAAGACAACTTAGGTATGTTGTGACTCAAAAGTGATTTAAATCTTTCTGAATACAAAGACAACTTAGGTATGGCGTGACTCAAAAGTGATTTAAATCTTTCTGAATACAAAGACAACTTAGGTATGGCGTGACTCAGAAGTGATTTAAATCTTTCTGAATACAAAGACAACTTAGGTATGGTGTAACTCAAAGGTTACTTAAATCGCATGGGTATTACATATAAAACTATGTCCAGTTTGAAATTGAAAAACAATGAGAGAAGCTGTATTTCCATCTCAGCCTTGTTTACAGCCACGTATAGCGTAGGTTGAAGGTCAAATGTCGAATGTCAACTTCGAGGAAGGACTCAGCACATTTATGAGACTTTCTATTATTCACCCTGCTGTGGAACGCACATAAAAAGTAGAAATCAGTCAGTCATCTTACAGAATCCATTAGCGAAATGATTAAAATGAACGATCCTTCCATGTTAAGGGAATAAATGCTAATGATTACATCACGATCGGTATTGAAATTATAAGGGTTTTTAGCAGAAATAGAAATAAGCAATTTTCGGTATTTTTAGTGGAAAACAAATTAACAAACCTTGATTAGAACTGATCAGTGATTAGGGATATGTGATCAAATTAAGCCAGTTATTTAGAGGATAATGTGAATCGATGCGGTTCAGATATATAATGAGCATCGGTTTCATAAACACAGAAACCCCTGAAGTTGTATATGTCATTCACAAAATCTTCAAGGTGAAATCTCCGGATCTACATGAAATCGACTTGAGAGGCTTTGTTCCCGTGAAACACAGCGTTGGTGACTCAGTGAAATATCCTTTACATCTCGTACTCTGTTTTTCACTTCTGAAGTCAGCGACTGTGGTGTCGGGTGACCAATGCCAGACATCGAACACAAATAAAAATTTTCAACCGATAAAACTGGACACATTTCATTTAAAAGATTGGAGACCAGAAAACAGTTCAGCATCGTATTGAAAAAAATATATTCTAATTCACTGTTAATGCGTTTTTTTTTCTCTCGTGGTATCCATAACTCGAGTCGAATTTTAAACGAACCATGTGTATTTTCGTGAAATCATTTTTAAGGTCAGTGGGTCGTAACTTGACACAGAATAAATTCTCACCGGCGATATACCTACCTGCAAGGTTTAATTAATACCACACCTGTGTGCTATCTCACCACGGGCTCATTAGTACACGTGTCCCTAGTGGATAGTACTATATCCACTGACCTACTGAACATAAATACGCAGGTATCACAATTTTTGTCACGCATCTAGAATAGACGATAAAACTACGCGACTAGACAGTGTAAAATTACACTAAAGCAATTAAAAACATGGCAATTTTAAACGAAAACGTTTCTATATATACACATGTACAACATTATATATGCCTTTTTCTATTTCCAGGCCATTCTTTTTTTTTTTTTTGCCTTTTCTCTTATGGGCTGAGGGATGGTCAGGTGGATATAAGGACCCCTAGGGCTGTTGGAGGTAGCGGCAAAGGCTGTGGAACATTCTGAGGGTTAAGGGCTTGAATATCTACTGTTATCGACGATCAAGAGTCAAAGGTAAGCTCCCTCAGACTAAAATTATTTCAAGTGATGTCTAACTATTTGAGATTTATTTATTTGGTTGTGATTTAACGCTATACTTGAAAATACTTCACTTACACGACAACTTTTTAATGGAAAGGGACGGGAAACGTGTATGGTAAAACTGAAAACATTTCGTAAAATGTGGTATTCATATTTAAAGCTATAATGGAAACAGCAAGAGCTGGATTCGAAGCCGCGGCCCCTTTGTCCACGCGCGTGACACTCACAGCCAGCAGTATAAAAGTCAGTGTAAGGACGAGAAGACAACCCGTAAAATTATCAATTATACGATGAATATCAAAGACAAATGCATAGATGCGGCGCCGACAATTGATGAGACAACTGACAAATGGATGGTCACACGCAATGGGTGACACCCGGTGTCTTGTCAGAGTTTTATTCTAACAGTCCATTTAAATCCCCAAACGTTTGCAAGTTGAACGCCCCCTAACACCTTAAGACTTACAATTAGGTAAAAATCCAGTGATGTCAATTAGAAATTTTTTACAAGTTACTACTCTAGAATTACTCCAATTACCGTGTTGTCTTCCATCATACATGGGAAGTACTCAGCATTGCACTCTCAGTGTTACTCTCAACTTCATCTGGCAGACATTGCAAAGGTAGGACATTTACGGATAGAACATTAGAGACACAATATTATCAGCTTTGATAAGTTTATAAATCAGTCAATAATAAATCAGACTGTACCAAGCAGTACTAGATAAAAGAGCGGTGAAATCCGTCCTGCAACAAGGAGGCACATTACACGTGTTCTATGGATTCCTTCGTCGTCATATGACTTAAAATTGTTGAGTACGACGTTAAACCCGAGCAATCACTCTCTCACCCAATTTACAGCTTCACTGAGACGCCTTACGAAGGCAAGTAGGCCGCCCTGCCCGAGCCATTATACTAATACTGGGTCATCAATCATTGCACTATCACTTTAATACTGAACGTCCAAGCGAGGAAGTTACAACTTCTCTTTTAAGGCCTTAAGTCTGACCCTACCCAGGGCTGACCCTGGTTCTTACGCCCCGAAGCGGACGCTCTACAACTGAGCTATCTGGGTCGGTCTGTAAATTGAAGTTCTGTAAAATCACCCACGCAGTATTACAAGCGTATGCTATAATAACCCTTTATTTACTTGTTCTCCCACTTCCACTCTTCACGGGACCTGGGATAACAAGATGTCAAAGAGGCATTGTGTGACTGTCGGCGTGTGATCGTCTGCGCAGTCTACCACCAATATGGTGCGCATGGTGATTCAAACGTGAGAAACGGTCGTTTAGTAACATGCCAAAGATTGATTGTTTACCTCTGGTACTGAAGCTATTGCATTAAACAACAAACATATAAATATGTTACTTAGTCTGGTACGTTTTCTTTCTGTTAATTAAATGGTATGGTTTTTTGTAAATGAACTTTGCGAATGGCAAAGTATTTGATCCACTTTTTTGTCCACTAATGTTTAGTGTACGAGGCATAGGCCTATAGGTTTCAGTTGTTATGTCGGGATCTTTTTATCCATTTTAAGATTGATCGATGCTTTGCCCTGATGCTTTGAATATGACAAGGGTCTGGCACCTGGATGGAAGAATAATATATCCCATGTCTTTACAATGAACCAATTATCTCCCTTGTTTTCTGTCTTCAGATGTCCGCCGTGACCTTTCTGTGTGTTGTGTTGGCGAGTCTCAGCCTCAGGGTGGCTTCACAAGGCCCAAGCACCTGCGCTCGCACGTGCGGCTTCAGCCCCTCCAGGCTCTTGTGTACGCTCCTAACCCCGCCCTACCTTACGCCCCACCGCCGGCCGTCCCCAGCAAGCCGTCCATGATGGCAGTTGACGTGCTTCCGCCAGGAGCCCCAGTATATCCCGCCTATCCTCAGGCTCCGGCAGGATACCCTCTCAGGCCCCGTTCTATCCTCCATATCAGCCGGGTCGCTCCACCCCCGCGGGCTCCGGCACCGCCAAGATATCTGCACGCCCTCCTACCTCCTCCCGACGGGTTATCTACCAGAGACCCCCTCCAGCTGTGAGACCGCCGCCTGTTGTTGTTCAGCAACAACCACCTCCACGTATCCTTTCTGGTGTCGTACATCGTACATGAATCAGATCTACTTTTGATATTTAAGTAATACAAGAGACTACAGTATGGACAGTACAACCATACCACGACGATAGTCTGATGGCTGGCAAATGCTCAAATCTGGATTCTTGTCAGTTTACCTCAGTTGAACTTTTTTCTAGATTTTCTTATACATGCATATGTGTAAATAGCAGCGACTTACACGTACTCTTACACAATGGCATAATTACGTTAAAATCCAGTAGGGGGTAGCTGCAATTTATTAAACGTCACTGGCCTAGAGTTACTTTAATGCTGTGCTCAGCGCTGTTAGATTTGCAAGTAGCTAGCTCCTTTGAATACCGTCTTTTCTATACATCTTATATAAAATGATTCCCTCTTAACACCTTTGGTAAAATATTGGCTGGAGTGCAAAACTTGTTATTAAGGTAACATTGCAATCGTAATTTTGTTATTTATTTCATGTATGTCATAGAGCCTAAAGCCTACTGTTGTGTTAAGGTATTCTCCTTAACTCCAGTCTTTAGCACCTCCTGAGTGTGGTACAATCACAAATCCTGGAGAGTGCTGTCCATCACCGGTCACGTGTCCTGAGCCAGTACAAGTTGAGGATGAAAGCCACCAATGCGTCGCCATAACCGGAAAGTGCCGTTGCCGTCTGCTGCATGCCAAAGATCTGCGACCAATAACCTTGAACTTACCAGCCAAAAGATCCCTTTCAGCGTCGTGATTAATTGCTTCAACCAATCGCTTGCGATGATTGGTTATATTTGAAGATTGTAACCTTTCTGTCATTTGCTCCGATGGTTTTTTATTATTTCTGTTTGGTCTGCATAAAAATTTAGATGACATCTATTGTTGATTGAACAAGCGTGTTTTGTTTGATATGCAAGGAATTTCTGGAAATAAATGATGACAAATTGACATTATAGTTGACTGTGTTCATATTTTAGGTGATACACAAAAACATACTTTATGGTACTTATTTCTGATTTACTCGTGAAAGTATGAATTTTATGTTAACAATATTCAATTTATTTATTTATTTATTTTTTTATCTGAATGGGGTTTTACGCCGTAATCAAGAGTATTTCACTTATACGACGGCGGCCAGCATTATGGTGGGTGGAAACCGGGCAGAGCCCGTGGGAAACCCACGACCATCCGCAGGCTGCTAGCAGACCTTCCCACGTACGACTGGAGAGGAAGCCAGCATGCGCTGGACCTGAACTTACAGGCGACCGCATTGGTGAGAGGCTCCTGGGTGACTACGCTAGCGCGCTAACCAACTGAGCCATGGAGACCCCAAATATTCAATTCAAGCCATGTATTCATTTTTAAAAAATCTTGAATTCTTCATGAATTTTATGTCGCAGTTCAACTTCAACTCTGTACCAGTGCATATTTCATTTGGATTTATGATGAACTTTACATTGGTAATGGGAGGGAAGAATGTGTCGTGGGACGTTCTCACTTTGTTGGCATTGATGACGTCAAGAAACTTTTTTTTACCTTTATGTAGGTAAATTTTTGGACAGTTTATGTGCCACTTATACAAATGTACACATACATGTAAAGATGGTGTTTGGCGGTTTAAAAAAATTTAAATTGGGTTTTCAGCGCACTCAAGAATACGTACTCACTTTTACGAAACAGAGATCAGATTTGTGGTACTCTTACAGACATATACCAAGAGCGGGGGCAGGATTTGAACACGCAACCACTTTGGTAGGGCCAATCGCCTTCCTGGAAAGCTAATCCTCCATTAGTGTGGTCGCTTAAAATTAAACGTTAACGTGGATAAACCCACCAAGAGAAAGAGAATTACAAATTGCCCAAGGAAATATTTTGATTTAATTTTTATTTGTCATTTGAATTTTCTGTTTGAGTTATATGTATTTAAAATTTTGGATTACAGCGGTTATCTTTTTATGTATGATATGGACCACAGAGCATGTTTTCTTGTTTTAGATATTTTGTTAAGTTTGTAACACAGGCCATCGCGAGTTTGAATCCTCGGCACGTTATGCATGTATTTTAAATGTAGACGTTTACGAATCAGTAGATGTGCATAGTTGTAAAATATCTTCTGACGTAACTGGACCTTATCATGCCATTTTATGATAAGAAACCAGAACCAGGCACCTGCTCACTAGCAATACATGTTTTTGTCTTTAACAAGAAAGTGTCATTCAAACCCGGCCTTGGACTGGAAATTTGTGGATCCCTTGCCCTCCCTACCTGTGGGGCATTTGTGACAATTAGCTGTCGACGACGCTTGTGTGGCAGTTTGCACAGTCTACGACGCTTGTGAGGCAGTTTGCACAGTCGACGACGCTTGTGCAGCAGTTTTCACAGTCGACGACGCCTGTGTGGCTGTTTGCACAGTCGACGATGGTTGTGTGGCAGTTTGCACAGTCGAACCACGTGTCTTCCACCAATATGGCGTTCACATTTTAACGTCATATGTGGGAAAGTATGTCAGTATTCTTATCAAAGGTCGGTGGCTTACCCCCCCCCCCCCCGCTTCCTCAACCCTTAGCTTGCAAGCCCAAAGACCCAGGAGCCTCTCACTAATGCAATTGCTGTGAGTTATGTCCCCCTCATGAAGGTTTCCACTCTGTTCGAACGTGGGAAGATCTGTGTGCAAGGTAAACTCCAATCAAAGAAATAAAAATTCACGATCCTGTGGAAATCAAATGGATAAATAAATGAATAAATACAATGTTACGTCACACAGCGAAAGGCATGCCTACAGAGGATTGACCTGTACTGTCCGGAATTAGGTATCTTGCTCTGCGTAAGATCGACAGTTCGAAGCCTGGCGGAGTATTCTTCACCCATTTCTAGCACTTCAGTTATATGTGCTATAATTCGAGTAACAGGGAAATACTGTAAACAAATGCATCGACAAATGCATTCTTACCCAGATAAGACATCTGAGAAAAAGGAGCGTTTTACATGGGCACATCCTTTTGATCTTGTGAATGGTTGCCACATTAATATATTGAACTGTTTTGGAAACGCAACACCAGTCAAATGACGATAATTTGAAACACTGCATATATCTATTTGAACACTGTGAAAGGACAAGCAATTGTGGAACTTACCAAAATGATTGAGTGAAAGCTTCACATGCAACACAACACAAGATAATATATACTGTATGCCACCAATGTGGACGTTTCGAATCAATAATCACAATTGCCGAGGCTGTACTGTTTGAGGTAACACAAAAGACTCGATGCCATGATTGGCAGCTGAGGAACGTAAACGTACCCTGAGCATTCAAGTTAGCCTTTCATACAGATTATGGCAAAGCAGATTTAAATCAGCAAGTCAACAACCATTAGACTTGATGAGATTTTTCGGCACACAGGAACCACGAGGTATCATCTTCATCCAGGCCATATAGGTTGTTGACGCTTTGCATTTTAGACATCCAAGAACTAAAAATCATCAATAATTGATGCTCCTGTTGATACATATGTAGTCTTCCTCAGTCGCACGTCTAATGTTTTTAGAACCGGTAGTGTTACTAGGCCAATAATCGCGTCACATTTCCCTCTTCGATCGTACTTGGGAAGGTCTGCAGCAACCTGCAGATGGTCTTTGGTTACTCCTGGCTCCACCCGGTTTATGTGGAATATTCTTGAGTTCGCCGTAAAACCACAAACAGTCGAACAAATGAATAAAGTCATATTCTGGATTATATTCTGTATATACAACCGTTTCGTGGCCATATCACATAAGATATTGAAGAAACAAGATCAGAAAATGATAAAGAAATTGATCTTGTGTGTATTTGGAACAAAAATTGTCAAAGAATCATAAACGTCAAATTCAACAGTCAAACCGGTCATAGATGTAAAATCGAAAATAGCAGATCCCACTTCTGACACCACTTCCATTTTTTCACTTCACGTTAATGATTACCTTAAGCTCTGTCCTCTCTCCAGAAAAATATTGTTTTGGAAGTTTTTACGAAGGTATACACTAACATTTCAATTCTTCTTTGACGTATTTAGATATTTATGAAGTAATGAGATGGTGTATAGATATTGTGCGAGGATAAAAGAAGGATTGAGCATGTCCGGTAACATTCCACGTCTTCAACGTTTAATTCGTTATAAAGAAAATTTAAAGAAATAAAGAGAAGGACAAAAGCAGTGAGTGACAGTTGAGATACAATTAAGACGTTTAAAGAGTTACACCAAACATACTGAGTCGATGAAATCCTAATTTAAGTAATGATTTAATGCACTGACAATATGACATTTAAAGCATCCATTTAGAGCACAGATACTGTGAGATTTAAATCACAAAGTAATGATTTAGGGCACAGATTTTCAGAGGATTAAATGTGCATTTGTACGTTTTAGTGCATGTCATTAGACCAATCGGTGATCATCCTGTCTGTGTCGTGTATATTCACTGTTTTATAGGGTTTATCACAAGTCTTTCAATGGTTAGTATAAACAAAGATATAGCCAAACACAAATTTGAAGATATCTGACATTAGGGGACATTAAATCTTTGTAACATACTGTCACACACAGGTGTCTGTGAGTTTTTGTAATAGCTGACAATTTACATGAAGACCGGCTTAGCTTCAAGTCGAAAAATACACATGAAATATGAAAGGTTTACAGAATAGAGAGTAAAACCAGGGTAGCAACGACAGTGTAATAATTGTCAAATGGGACACACGTGAGTGGTGAAATACGGCGTCTTCTCAGTTTACCACAATTAAGGTTTTATTCTATAACTGTTCATTTAAATGAACTAAATGAATTAAATAGTATCAAATAACACCCCGACAATTAGGCAAAAAAAAAAACAAAAAACAAAAAAAAAATACACACAAAAAACACAATGATGTTAATTGTACTTTCTTAAGCGTCATTCTCCTAGAATTACTAAAAATACTGTGTTGTCATCACACTTAACATAGACTAACACGCAGATAATACAAATGGGGATAAATGCATAATCAAGTACTTTTCTTTACATATTGTACCACGAATGACCCGTTCTGCGCATGCGTACTGATGCATCACTCTGAAAAGCTGTCTGGTTTATTATTACGGTCTGATAAATCTTCCTATTTCATTCCATGACGGAGTCCATCAAGATGAAATATGCTTATTAAATGCGAATGATGTAATAGTTCTTATATAAAACTGACGACGACGGCCTTCTATATGACACCGGGGCTGGTGACGATCTTTCATGACATGACCTCAGCAAGACAATTAGAGAGAATTAATCCCTTGTTCAGTTAGGAGCAATTATTAATGATGGTATTTTAAACGGTGTTATTTAAATACCTTCGGCGCACATGTTTCTTCTATTTAGGGTATGGGTTCCACATTCCGTCCGACCGTCAGGGTGTAGCCCGGGTGTATAAAAGACCTGGACAGGGCTTGACGAACGAAACTGGTACCGGCGGATTCTCAACAGTTTCCTTTGATTACTGCTGTCAAGAAGATATTATCAAGACATCAAGGTAAGTTTATCATCAGGCAGACTCACGGGACTGGGATCGTGCTTAAACTTTACAGTTTGGGAAAAAATTTATGTCAAAGAGAAATGCCAGATTTTTGTGCTTGGAAGATATCAATTTATACTCTAGAACTACATTAATTGTTGTTAAACGTCAAAGGTAAGAGCGAGAAGGCCTGTCGGCAACCTGCGAATGGTTGTTGGTTTCCCCTCGGGCTCTGCCCTGTTTCCTCCCACCATAATGATGGCCACCGTCGTACAAGTGAAATATTCTTGAGCACGGCGTAAAGCACCACCCAAATAAATAAATAAATGAATCAAACGTACGATTTTTTCACTTGTACGATGGCAGTCAGTTGTACAGAGGAAACCGAACTGTCTCTGGTAAGCTTTACTGGCCTTTGGCGAGTTACTGACGAACGTTCTTAATTTCGATGTACAGACGTGCACGTCGTATTGCTGGACGAGCAATGATATTGACTATAAAATATAAAAGTATGTTTACATACTCCTCGTGTTTCATAGCGATTGAAAGACAAGTGTCGTAGCCAAGTCGTAATGAAACAGTTATCATTGTCATCGAAAAGGCAATGCCTAGTCGTTGTAATCACAAGGCACAAATTCTGACAATGTCATCACTATATCGAGTTTGCCTCTGGAGCATGTGCTTAGCGTGTCATAGGTTGGATAAACGAAAGCATGTGATCATTTATGCCTAAGATAGAACATTACAGTCTTCGGCGACAGCCCAAGATTCGACTCCAATCCAATTTCTTAAAATGTACTTTCATCAATTTTCCACCTGAAACTGTTCTCAAGCGCATGTAAAGTCACGAGTGGAATAAAATACACGGATTTTGCTGAACTGTGTGTAACTGCCGAGGGTTAAAATTTCGATGAAATTGCAATCAACAGCCATCCAGCTTATTGAAATACCAGTATCTAAACGTCTTGATTGAATGTTTCACCGGTACGACGGCGAACTAAACTTCTTAGTCTGTTCTTTAGGGTATTGATAACTAGTTTCTGTGATCTGTAAGGGCAGTCTTACAATGGCTCTAGCTAAACTTCTTTAGTTAAGCAAAACATAAACAGCCATTTTCTGTAATGTACATGCCTAGTCTTGCAATAGCTCTATCTAAATATCTTAGTCTATTCCCTAAGGTGTAAACAGCAACTTTGTGTAATGCGTAGTACTACTCTTGCACTAACTATATCAAAATTTCTTTGTCCATTTCACTCAGAAGTGGACGGCTATTTGCTGTTGTGCATATTATCCTTACAGCTCCATCAAAACGCCGTTGTTTATTTATTTCCCCAGATGTGGACCGCTGTAACAGTGTGTATCGCTTTAATGGCATTGACCTCCGGGGTAGAGTCACGTGCGGCCAAATCACTCCGCCGCCGCCAAGCCCCACCCACGTATCCTAACCCAGCACCGCCGGCCCGGCCCCAGCAGATCGCCATGCTGCCTGTGGACATGCTGCCTCCAGGAGCTCCCGTGTATCCTCCACTGCCACTGCCACCACCGGGATACTCGCAGACCCCTTATTACGTATACTCTTACCAGCCGGCCGCCCCACTCCCCAGGCCTCCATATGTGGCTCCTAGGTACTTGCCAGCACCACCTCCACCACCTCCCCCTCCTACTCCCAGAGTTGTTTATCAGAGAGTGCTTCCTCCCCCTCCACCTCTCCCCGCAGTCATTCCACCGCCCCCTCCTCGTATCCTTTTAAGAAAAAATTGAAATATTACTCTTGAGAAAACGTTAGGTATTTATATGAGTCCAATATGGTACAATATGTATTTATTTTATTTATTTGATTGGTTTTTTACGCCGTACTCAAGAATATTTCACTTATACGACGGCGGCCAGCAATATGGTGGGAGGAAACCGGTCAGAGCCCAGGGGAAACCCACGACCATCTGCACGTTGTTGCAAGACCTTCTCACGTACGGCCGGATAGGAAGCCAGCATGAGCTCACAGAGCTTGAACTCACAGCGACCGCATTCGTGGGTGTGGC
Source organism: Liolophura sinensis (assembly GCF_032854445.1). NCBI lineage: Eukaryota > Metazoa > Mollusca > Polyplacophora > Chitonida > Chitonidae > Liolophura > Liolophura sinensis. The sequence goes on along the minus strand of NC_088297.1, from coordinate 8,828,600 downwards.
AATATGCCTGATTTCTAGAACATCAAATATTTACATCGTGTGCCATCCTTAACACAGGATATTACATTTATTTATTAATTTGATTTGATTTGCGTCATTCTCAAGAATATGTCACTTATATCGACGGTTTATTATTATATAATAATAGTAGCATTATAGTGGGAGGGAAGCGGGCAGCGTCAGGGGGAAACCCACTACCATTCGTAGGTTGTTGACAAACTTTCCCGCGTACGGCCAGAGAGGAAGCCAGCATGAGCTGGACTCGAACTCACAGCGACCGCGTTGGTGAGAGGCTCCACGGAGGCCATGGGTTGTTTTCATTGAAATCAATACTATTGCTGTATTCTTGGTATTCTGTAAGGAAAATTTCATTTTTAAATCAAGATTAGCTTTCCTTTGTGGAATACAGTTGAACCTCCGTGGATGTAACGTTTGACTGAGGTTCTGGAAGTTTTAATCGTCTTAGGTATCAGGGTGCAGTTGCCGTATAGTATATTATAAGTCTTATCCTACTTCAAAACCAATTCAGCTTAACTACTACCACGCTTTTGATCAACCGTTCCCTAGCAATCTAACATCAATTTTATTCTTGCAGATAAATATGACCTGTATTTAAGCTTGCCTGGAATCCGTTTATAACACGTCATCACTTCATAAAACCCATTGAAATTATGTAGTCGGTTGATTAATCAAAGTTAAATCAAAGAAGTGTCGAGCAAATAACATATTAATCATATAAATGAGCTTTTAACTCATTCTGCAATGCTGTTGAAATAAGTTCTCACCTTTGTTTTCGTTTGCTGCTACATAACTGCATTTCTGTCAACATCATTTTCAAGACAATTCTCCTTAACTGCGGAATTAAGCTCCTCCTGAGTGCGGAACAATCGCCAGCCCTGGAGAGTGCTGCGCATCACCCATCACATGCCCAGAAAATCTGCGCGTGGATGACGAAACCAATGCATGCGCTTACTTGGGACCCCAAGCCGTTTGCTGCATGCCAAACATCTGTGACTAAACAGACCTACCGGAAGTAGAACAATACCAAAACAAATGGTACGGTCTCACTGACTGATTTTTCAGCTTTACACCAAAGATGGTTAGTCGTAGATATCTAATTCTTGAACTAGAATACCGCATCAGCCAAGACGAATTTTCCCGATGAAAGACGGTGTTCACCGAAGGCAAATTGAATCAAACAAACTCGTCCTGATACACTTCATATGATGGAGCCCGCCAAATTAAGTTATACTTAATTACCGAGACTTTTTTGATCCATCCCGACGGTATAGTTTTTCCTTTATGACTGAAAAAATAAAACTTAAAACCTGTAACGCTTTGTGTTTTTTTGTGTGCTTTTTCAAAACTCATGTTTACACACTTTGCAAAAAACGTAACGCCCTGTGGTTCGCGCTCTAGACATGTAAGCAGTGACTAAGGGCCTATATTTATCAAACATCTTAAAACTTATATAAGTCAAAAATTCAAACATAGCTAAAATTAAAATGTTTTCCTCTAAGAAGATAAAAATCTGTACACCGAGTTTTTAATGCAGACGAATGTACCAACCACACGTTCTTTGCTGTTCTTAGTTTGGCTTTACATGGACTGGAAATTTATGACAAGCCTGTAGCTTGCTTAATAAATATGAGCCCCGGAATCACAATGCGGTCGCTATGGTATCAGTGAAATATTCCCGGTCCGGCGTAAAACGTCTATCACAGTGATGCTGCCACTGAAGTCTCATGCCGAAGACGCCAGACACGACACCCGACCCATTCACATTATACTGACACCGGGTCAACCAGTCCTGTTTCCTTACCTTAATGAAGCTCTGAGAAGAATATCTTCAAACTGTCGGCTATGACATACATACACCTCGTCTGTTTGATGATATGCCTATATACCGTGTTGTAAAGTGTTTCCTGAGGCATATTCATGAGACAATAATAATTTCTCCCCTCCAATCAAAACCTGAGAACTGAAAGTCAAGTCGAAAGCATACAAAGCGCCGATCAGGCAGTTGAAAGGTTGTCTGTTTGCCGTTAGGACGCATGGCGGAAGAGGGGCTTCCCCTGATTCGCTACGCGTTGCATTCCATCAACTTGTATGCAAAGACACATTTGAAGTAGACAGAGTTTTGGGAAAAGAGTTATTACCCCTGATACCCACGACGTGGCTGAAATATTCATTCTTATCCTGTACACATATATAATACCAAACTTTCAGCAACCTGCGAATGGCCGTGTGTTACCTGCGGGTCAAGTCTCGTGATGAAAGGAAGTGCAGTGTGTGCCTAAGTCTTCAGTTACAAACAGGGCCCAGATGTTCCAAACTGTGTTAGCTAATACTGGTACTAAGTCACTTTTTATATTTATGTTTTAGCCAAATTCAGCAGCCAAGATAGTTGTCCAAAGTCAAAGTATAATAGCAGCAGACTTATAGTTCATATTGAATATACTGTTACGCAATTATTTTTGGGCTAAGTAGTAAATTGAAGATTTGTCCTAAAGTTCAATCTGATATAGTCTTAAAACAGTTTTTGAACAACCGGGCCCTAAAGATTTGAGAACAGTGTAATGGATCGAAGAGAATATCAAGGGATCCTTGTCCTATAGATTGAAAGATCAGGGATAAAGGATTAATCGATGCATATTAAGACATATTTAGATCTCGTGTTTGGAATAAGAACTTGGTTATCCGTATCACTGAACATGTGAAGATTACTTCTCCTTTATTTCTAGCAAAACTGATCAGTGTCAATGGTAGCTATGGTTTTACTGTGAAAATATAAAATTCCTGTTGATAGACTACATCTACCACTGTTATATTTCGTAGAATGGACGTGCGTGCTCGCTTTTAGTTCAGTTAAATTAAACGATGAGGTCTATTTTCAACAATCTCTAATATTTACCTGCCGCGTTTAATTTAAGTGACTTATAGCTCGCTATCAACCTTTGCATTTCTGACACATACTGGTAGGCGTTTTAGCCTGGTGACATATATCCTTCCATTTCTCCCAGGTATCACTGAAATAAGAATTACTACAGCTGAACCTCAAGGACAATGCTATTATTTTCCAAAATGTACCCTGAGGTAAATTTCACAAAACTAATTTTGAAGTACGCGAAAATTTAAAACTGTGTTAAGTTATATTGTCTAGTTTACCCATGTATCTTCACATAGCATTTGTAAGTTTTCCCAAATTTGGCGTTAAAACGTTTAGCGTTTTAATAAAATTTCAAATTTGGATTTGAAGTCAAAACAGGCTTTGTGGGATAGGTTAATTAATCAGTTAATCCTTTCATCAGTTAAAATGAGCATAGACCAGTACACTTTCCACACTGTAAAACAAGATACCATCTGTCACTCTTTGGGTACTGTTGAACTTCAAACTGTTTTAAAATAATAAAACACTTACAGCATAGAGAGTAAACCCAGCGCAGAGACGACAGTGTGATAGTTGTCAATTTATCTCAGTTATCTCGGTATTCTGACTGTTATAACTTATTCTAAATTCTTAAAAGTAGCAAATTACATGCCCCTTAGCAGCATGGCATGGGCAGAATTAGGTAACAAAAACTACAGTCGTGGTAATTGCGATTGATGAAACTTCGCTGATCTAGAATTAATAAAAAAAAAGCTGACTAGTCATCAAAATTAACATACAATCACATTAAAACACTGCTAAAGGGGCAAAGCAGTTTGATTACTCTTATTCGACAAAGTGATATACTCGGTCAAGGTGGAAGCCTAACCACGCTGGCTGGAATACCTTATTGCCAGGTTTGATTTATTTATTTATTTGATTGGTGTTTGATTACGCCATACTCAAGAATATTTCACTCATACGACGGCGACCAGCATTATGATGGGAGGATACGGGGCAGAACCCCGGGGAAACCCATGACCTTCCGCAGGTTGCTGTCAGACCTTCCCACGTACGACCAGAGAGGAAGCTGAGCTGGACTTGAAGTCATAGCGACCGCATTGGTGAGAGGCTTCTAGGTCACTACGCTGCACTATCGCGCTAACCAACTGAGTCAACGGAGGCCCCTGCCAAGGTTTGAATTCAGCTAGCTGTATACCTGCAAATTCCGAACAATTACTTACTGGTCATTCTAAATTCCAAATCATCAACTTTCTTTTCTGCCCTTTTTCTTTAAATGCAACAAGACGTCATGTTGACGTATGGTTGAACTTTATTCATTTAAGAATCGGCTGCAGTACTGCATTGACCTAAAAAGCACGGTAGTAAAGTCTATAGCTAGATTTGGCCGTCTTTATGAGGTGAAGGAACAGCACGGAATTTCGTCATATGACAGACGACGGTAAATCACTGAGTAATGAATGAATGAATGAATGAGTCAGTGAATCTATGAAGGAATAAATGAATCAGTGATTAATCAAAGAATGTATAAATCAAGGAATGTATAAATAAATTATCCAATGAACTAATGTGACGATGGACACTTTAGATAAATGGATGTCTAACTTTCTCTGCACAGGAAACACCTTTAACCTTCAATGACATGGGGAAAATGTTAATTACCCATGAAGAGTAACCAGGGGTGAAAATTTACTAATTAGTCGGGGGGTGCTGTAAAATATACAGCTAACGTGGCGTTACGCTCCCAATCAAAACTGACCGTGGTGTTTTCATGCTTCCCATTTAAAGTCGTGTATTTTAATATGACTGGCGAACTCACTGGATGAAGGGGGGCGGGTGGGGGGGGAGAGTGACACATTTCTTTCACATCACGCTTATCGAGCACATGTGATTATTATTAGACATGCAATATTCGGTGTTTTAGCGAACTATACCTTCTGGGTATTAACTGTATCTTGGGACAGGACATTGTTAAATGACAATCTGTGACTAAAAAAGGTACACAAAATGTAAAAGAAACGAACGGAATTGATGTTACGCAAAGGATATCATAATAAACCACATCAGTGTAAGGTTCAGTACGAGTTCAGCTGGTAAAGGTAGGTAGTTGTTCTCCAGTAACTGTGCTGTATGAATTGTATGTTGTACTGTGCTCTAAACATGTATCGGAAGGCTGACTATGGACTTTGTATGTTCATCCTTTTGAATAATATCATTACAATGGATGTATGTATATATGTATGCTTGGGGTTTAACTTCGTACCTAACAGTTTTGTTTATTCAATCATATGATGACAAGGAGTCAGTAGGTGTGTGTACCTATAATGTGTCTTCTTGTGGCAGGGCGAGTCCATGCTGCCAAAGTCCTGCTGGCCGCTGAAGTATCATTCTACCACATGGCACTCCACTCAGTCACATAATACTGACACCGTGCCAACCAGCCCTTACCCTAATGTCTCAATGCTGAGCGCCAAGCGATGCAGCAACAAGTACCATTTATAAAGTCTTTGGCCCATCCTGGTTGAGCCAGCATTTGCAGCCAAATCGCAACTGAGATAGGGGCATACATATTTGAATCAACGACAACTTGCACAACTATCCCTGCAACAAGTTTCTCTTGCTTTTAAAAGAATTTTTGCTTAACCATGAAAGGTATTTCAATTATTATTATTACTATTATAAAATATGATTGCGTTTTCAGACTACACTTTCGTCATAAGAATTTCAGTTGTGTGTCTACAGTGTTCAAAAATTACAAGTACGGAACACAAAGGTTTATACTCGCAATCTTTGTAATTTCAGATGAAGCTATATGTCAATCCAGGTCTAGTGTTGTTGTTGTTGTGTGTAGCTGTGAACGCCCAAGTCCAAAATGTGGATTACCAAAGACATTCCGTGAATTCACAAACGTCGCCTACAGGGAGCGCTGTCAACTTACAACTTCCGGCGGACTTCATACAGAGATTAATGTCTCCACCTGTGGAACTACAATATCAAGTTAGTCAATACCAGAGGCAGATAGAGGGTCAGGCTATGCCATCTCAAAACAACCGCTTCACTGCGGTCCCTCAGAAACAGCAGCCTAAGGCAGCGAAGTCACCCCAACAACAGTGGCCACTACATCAGCCTCAGAAACAACAACAACAGCATTACACTCGACGTCCACAAAGTGTTGCTCAGCTCCAGCCACAGCTACAGCAGCAGCAACAGCAGCACCATCAGCCACAGCAACAGCAGCACCATCAGCCACAGCAACAGCAGCACCATCAGCCACAGCCACATCAGCAGCTCCAGCCAAATCAACAACAGCTCCAGCCAAATCAACAACAGCTCCAGCCAAATCAACAGCAGCGCCGTCAGCCACAGCCACATCAGAAGCCCCAACGGCACACGTACTACCCACAACAACAACTTACTCACCACCAACAACACCAACAATATTTTTACAGGCAACAACAGCAGTTTTATCCCATTCCCCAAGAACAACAATCACAACAACAACAGTCACGACAACAGCAACAGTTGCCATCTATTGGTGTCCGGTATTACCAAGTTCCAAGAACGCTTCCTGTGTCACATGCGGTTCCGTGGGGTCCTATCGCGCAGGGTTATCCAGTCCTTGGGGCATATCTCCCAGCACTCGAATTCCCACGATCACTCAGCCGAGCCGTAGATGATCGTGTTTCAGTGCCAGCATCCTACGCCACTGGACAAAGTGGAACACCGCAGATGCCCGTATCCAGTCAGAGACCAACACCTCCACAGCCAGGTAAGTCTTTTCGATGCTTTCTACTTTTGACTGATTTACTATTATTCGTTCTCGCAGCGATGTCACTGTAATCCTTCCAATATGGCGCTAAACCCCAATCTTTCATTTATTCCTTACTGTCTTATCACTGAAGTTCTGACTATTTGGTAAGAGAACCATTGGCATATCTAAGACTATAGTACTCAACATTAGTACATTAGGATGTGCGGACATCATGTCTGGGTTGTTGGACATGGCACATCCCAATACGACCCAGAGAGGCCACAGTGGCTCAGTTGGTTAGCGCGCTAGCGCAGCGTAGTGACCTAGGAGTCTCTCACCAATGCAGTCGCTGTGAGTTCAAGTCCAGTTCATGCTGGCTTCCTCTCCGGCCGTAAGTGGGAAGGTCTGACAGCAACCTGCGGATGGTCGTGGGTTTCCCTCGGGCTGTACCCAGTTTCCACCCACCATAATGGTGGCCGCCGTCGTATAAGTGAAATATTCTTGAGTACGGCGTAAAACAGCAATCAAATAAATAAATAAACAAATAACCCAATACGACCAGAACTATACCTGTACGTATGACAACATTTTCGTGGTCACCTGACTCACACAATGTTGAAGGCGATTTTCAGCCCTTATCAATGTACGTACATCGTATCACGAAGAAGAATTGTGCGTGTTTGTATGCTCGTGATTATCGTCGCACATATGTGCCTCGAATACGATATTAGAATTACTGCCCGTAAGTCTCTGTAACATGGAAAACTAGCAAAAGTATCTACAGTATCGGTATTTCGCAATATGTCTACGAAAGCAGCATTTCCCTTTAGCAGGACTTCTTACCTTTCTTTGAAACTGGCATCCAGTCTAACTATGGTCTTGATAGATGTGGTTTCCTCCCACCATAATGCTGGTCGGCGTCGTATAAGTGAAATATTCTTCAGTACGGGTAAAACACCAATGGAATAGATAAATAAATAAGTAAATAAATAAATAAATAGCGATAGACGTATGATTATAGGCCTGCTGTATAAATATGCAAAAATTGACGCTGAACTTGAAAAAAAAAACAAGACCAAAGAAACAAAAAATTTAGCATTTTGTAATAATCTCAAATTTTATATTTTATTCAGTCACACTTAGATTAAACCCATTAACCTGTTTAGTTTTTTTTCCAGCAAGTACCAAAAAGTGCGGGCCCGTGACAAGACACGGCCAGTGCTGCGCTTTTCCCAAATCTTGCGTGGAGTCATCCCAGATCGAGGACGAGACTGGAGCGTGTCTTTCTCTGGGACAAGATACCCTATGTTGCGCGGCTAACACGTGTAAATAGGACTCCTGTAGATAGGACCATCGTAACTTTGAGGTATCCCAATAGGAGCCCAGTGAAAGAACTCCTACAATTTGGACACGTGCTCCTGTAATAAGAGGATGATGTCATGCTTTAAATCTTACAAAAGGATATTTAGAGGTAAACTTTGGGGAATTGATAATAACACAGGAATTATTTTAGTTAGTTTTCAGTTTCGAGGTGTTGAGAATAAACATGATTTGGAACTCATCGATGTTGTTTTCTATGAATCTGTGAGTACCGGATATATTTGTTTTATTTATTTATTTGATTGGAGTTTTACGCAGAACGCAAGAATATTTCATTTATACGCCAACAGTCCTTCTCACGTGCATATACTACAGTAACCATACGGCCTTTGTATCCGGGGGAAAAGTTAACCTATCCAACAACAATCAAGTAAATCAGTAAAATATATTATTCTGCTTTGTATTTTTAAATCTAGACTAAAATATACACTTACTTGCATTGGACTGGGATATTCTATTATAATTATGCAAGTTTGATATTTAGTTTGATGGCGTTAAACAACAATAAAGGAAATAAATAAATGTAAATCCAATTTGAATTTCGTGCTTTTTGATACGGATATTTCCCTCCAGACATAGTTAAAATTTAACAGTTCTGTCTTTTTTCTCATAAAACCTTCCTTTTATAGGCGAGTACCGAGTTCGAACATTTATCACAAAAGGTGAAAAAGTTTCACTGTGTCCAGTTAAAAATGTTAGACAACTATTTTTGATGACGTTTAGTGTTACATAATCGTGTACAAAAAGTTTTACAAAAAAGATTTTAGCGTAGTCAAAAGATGAAGAAAACTGAACGGCTGAACTTTGTGAACTTGAGAATTTCCTGAAGGAAAGATTTATTTATTTGATTGGTGTTTTACGCCGTACTCAAGAATATTTCACTTATAGGACGGCGGCCAGCATTATGGTAGGAGGAAACCGGGCACAGCCCTGGGGAAACCCACGACCATCCGCAGGTTGCTGAAAGACCTTCCCACTTACGGCCGGAGAGGAAGCCAGCATAAGCTGGACTTGAACCTACAGCGACCGCATTGGTGGGAGGCTTCTGGGTCATTATGCTGCGCTAGCGCGCTAACCGACGGAGGCCCCCCCCCCCCCTGAAGGAAAGATGAGTGATGTGTAGCTCTGTTAAACTGTGATTGATGATTGGCACATTAATGTCAACAAAAATTGCCTAACATTTTTCACAAGCCACGTGATACAGTAGAACTGTTTTTATCTTTAACGACAAAAGAGTTCCAACTCGAAACTTCCCTGACTGTTGTATTCAACCATGTGAATCAGGCACATTTAACAATCGCACAATGGAGTCTCGGATCTACACACAAAAACCACCTGTGTTACATGAAAAACAAACTTGTGTTCTTTCCAACAAAAGCCTTATGTCATATTGGAACTGTATCTAGTGTTGAATAAACACAACGTCTTGTGGTGCAATAATTGAACACAAGATGTGTTGGATGTTATACATAATATTTGTTGCAAAATACACAAGTTTTTGTTGTAGTGCATAAATTATTTGGGTTCAACAAAATTTTGTGTTTTATTATTTTTTTAATACAAATGTTTACATTATTATTTAACACATGTTTGTGTTGAGGGAACACATTTCTGTGTTGAATGAAAACAACATAAGTTGTTGTGTAGCAGTTGAACACAAGTGTTTTGAGGTGAAAGCAGAACTGATCATTTATCTCTGGCAATGCATGAGTAACATGTCACCAGCTGAACCTATAGACGTTATTACAAAGGCATGAATTATCAATAAAACTACACAGCTTGGTCTGGAAGAACTTAAAGTGGGAAAGATTCTCCATTTTTATTCATGTTTGTGTCTGAAATGGTCTTTAAGAAAATACAGAGTTTGAATATCCGCACTTCCAGTCACGCGCATTTCAGACTCACGAGCATACACAGAGACCGTCGTTTAGTTCTTTCAACATTCTGGGGGGAAGTACCCAAATTAAATATTTAGTTTATGCAATTAAATCTAGCAATTAAAATTCAAACGTGTAATTAGCACAAAATGAGGAACTACAATTTTCATAGTGCTGATTAGAACTCACCTTTGAACAGTCATGCATGCACCGTTACACACTTACAATGATCATCTTTTTCTCGGAAATCGCCAAACCAATCAAACTGTATCAAGAGATACACATGGTGCAGGGTTAATCCCATTCTTGGACAGATTATCCGCTTTCTATGTTTGTAGAGCATTGGGGCATAAAAGCTTAGTCGTCAACATCTCTCGTATGGGTCATCTGCGCAACCCTTCCTTCGTTGAAAACCATTTGTCTTGCACCGATATGACGTGCAGAGTTGTGCGATGCGTGCGGGAAAGTTCGTCAGCGACTTGCCAAAAGTCGGTGGTTTACCCTTGGCACTCCGGTTCACTCCACCTAGGAGAATGCCCACCATCGTATAATTAAAAATATCTGGAATAAGACCTTCAACAACAATCAGTCCCCAATAGGCGTGTCTTTGAAAATCTGCGGCTCAAACGCCTAATGAAAACTCCAAACACTGATGTTCAAGTAAATATTTTATTCTCAAACGGATCTAACATTCAGTTCTTGCATTCGGTATTTTAATATCACCGAAAGTGCAAAATATATAACACCCCGCCATTGTGACCCCAAATGACGAATATTATTGGCTGTTATCCATGAATCACAGAGCTTTACTTTAAGTAACCATGGGAACGTATAAATATATATATATATATTTTTTTTTTTCAAACTGTATGTTTTAATATTAGTAATCTCAGCTTTATTTAATACAAAAGCTTTAGCCAGTCAATTGCTTCCTTCATATGGGGACTAGAGTTTAGAAATGGTTTAATTAGTTGGTTAATTAGTCGCAGATATTTGGCATACAGCAGACGGCAGCAGGACCCTTGTGTGCGCATGTCAGAGATTCTTCATCCACCTGAAACATTTCCGGGCAGGTCAGGGAACTAGAACAGCACTCTCCAGGTTTGGCGATTGTGCCGCATTCCGGGTCTGTGCCCCCGAGTTAAGGAGAATGTCATAACGTGAAAATTTAGAAAGAAAAGTAAATGTTCAAAATGTGAAAATTACTTCATGGTAATATCTTATCTTAACACAGAAAAAACGCAACGACCAAAACTGTCAATCAGACACGATACCACTAAGGGTTGGAAAACCTGACGCTCGTTTATCACGTAGATAATGGTAATAAGCACATAAAGTCTGAAATAAAATGTATATATTTATTTGACTATTGTTTAACACTGGTTTGAACAGTTTTATGAATTTATTTAATTTGTGTCGTACTCAAGGATATTTCATTTATACCACGGCTGCCAGTATAATTGTGGGAAGAAAACCCGGCGGAAACCCGCGACCATTAACAGGTTGCTTGCAGACCTTCCCATGTACTGCCGGAAAGGAAGCTAGCGTGAGCTGGACTTGGCCTCGCAACAACCGCATTGGTGATAGGCTTCTGGGTGATTGTGCCGCGCTGACGTGCTAACCACCTCGGCCACGCAGGGCCCCCTGAAAAGTTTTAATCTGTATACTCGACGGCGGTCAATTTTATTGGCAGAGGAAACCTGAAAGACCGTTGTAAAATTGTTGCTATAAGACATGAAATCTGAGCATCAAATGCAACGTTCATATATGTTATATATACCAGGCCCCTTAAACAAAGGGGAGCGTTAAGAATTACGTCCAAGAGATCATTATTACGTAAGTGTTTAACCTTATTACCTTCTCCAGAAACGTTGTAATGGAGCGATATCAATAATTTCGACTCATGAAATATCTAACCCAACAAGTGAAATAACGTGACCTGACGAGACGAAAGTCAAAGAAGACAAAGAAGAGAGGACAAAACTCATCACGTGACATGTCAATGGCGCCTCAAGAAAGGATACGTGGCGGCGCCGGAACAACAACAACTTGTGGTGTAACTGGGGGTGGTGCCCTCACGATGATTCGTCGGGGTGGGGCGGGGGCCGGGAGGATGATTGGCCTGGGGGGTGGAGGGGCTGGTGCGGGCAGGAATTGTGGTACAGCCTGTGGGGGATAAGGTTGAGGTGGTAGTAACGGGTTTGCTGGGTAGACCATCTGGGGTCTACCTAAGGCGTCCACAGGAACGAAGGCGTATCTCTGGTATGTTGGTGGCATGGCTGCGCCAGTAGGAATGGCGTGGGCGGCCGGCCATTGTGAAGCGGCAGCCTGGCGCCGACGACGTGTCGGCTTGGCACCTTCTGTTAGACACACGACACACAGCAACACGACAATGGCAGACACCACGATATGGGACGTCATCTGCCAAACAGATAAAGAGAATGAGTGATTATAATTGGACACATTTCAACAGGAATCTCGTGAGGGCTGATGTATTACATGGCATTTTCGCAATATCTAAGTATACCTACCACTTCGACACACCCTACTGGAGTAAGTCCACCTCTTTGACGGAAACGCATGGCGATTATCATTTATGATTAATATTCATTTCACTTACAGCGCATTGCCGCTCTCTACGCTCGATTTACATTACTGTCAACACTAGAAAACTTAACTTTCGGAGCCTGTGTGACGCACACTGACTTGCTGAGGCTTAGCGTCGCCATTAATATCCTCGTGCAGACAAATTTTCAGTATTTGTCAATAAATTTTTTCAGATAAATGTTATTTCGCATGCGCCGCCTTCCATGCTAGTTAATATTCCTTCATTTATGTAGTAATTCAGCGTAACATATTGTAATTTACTGCAGTTGCCTGGAAAAAAAGAATATACATTGCAAATGTGGAAACAAAAGTGCCGATAAAATAAAATGCCTGTTTAAAGAACTGACTTGCAGATCTGTAAATTCTAGGCCAATGTAATTCATGTCATAGCTGTTTTTAGGGAAGTAAATTATGAGCAATCAGTTTTTTTTCATTCACATTTTAAATAACACATGGTAACACTTTTTTTCTTATCATTGACAGTCTTATCCAAAACAGGAGTTAAAGATAAAAAGCCTGTAATCTAGTTTGCTCCGTCCAGGCTTTGTCCGATTTCCCTCCACAAAATAAACATGACGGCTGACATGAAAGCATGTAAAACTGAGAAATATTCTCAACCGACACCGAAACAGTTCGTGCTGGATTTGAACACGCGACACCCAAACAGCTCGTGCTGGATTTGAACACGCGACACCCAAACAATGGCAGCCAATCAGTGATTTAGTCGTTTGAGCCAGAAATAATTGGTTGACTTTTACAGTCAACCCATTACAGGAAACAAGTTAGGGTTGGGTTATGTTCTGATTAGAAAATCACCTTTAAATGAAACTTATGTCAACATATCATAATAAAATGCAGGCTATTAATAAAAGAGAATTGAAATTAGCATGGATTTAATTAAACTTGGCAAATGATTAAACGACTGGTTAATTATTTCCAGTGTCTTATTGATAATCTATGTTTTTTCTGTCATGACAACTGAAAGGTGTCTTTGTCAGTTCTTAATTAGATCATTATGCGGCATGACCATTAAGACACGACGTATGCAAATGAGATTGACAATTAATATAGCAGCTTTCGCCTTTAGTTTGATCCATATTTCATAAGCTAACAAGGGCGGATATCCTCTAAGGACGACGTTGAAATTACGTAAAATGACAACTTCGATTCACAGGTTCCGTTATTTTCACTGGTAATTCGGTTTTCATCTCCGCCACTTTGATCTATAAAATTAATTTGTACTGCACATAAAACCTGCTATGCAAGCGCCCCGGATAACGCCCACGTTACCCAATTCCAAATACCATGGACACAGTTCACTGGACTGCCGTCGACAAATAAAATTATTAAATTTTAAGCAACTTGAAAATGTTGTATACTTTTTTTTTGCAACATAAATGGCGCTGGTATTTATAAGCTTTCTATTTCATCGTTTGAAACACACCAAGTTCATCCAGGTGTATAGTTATGATTTATGCAGAAATGTGCTTTGCAATTCTATGGCTCTGTATAGTTTAATAGCACTGAGAAAAACACCATACGACCTGCAGGAATAATTGCAGCCTACGAGCTACCTATAAGTCACGAATATTCTTAACAGTATAAAGTGTATGTCATGAGAAATGCATCGTTTCCGGTGATCCCGCTCAATCAATTTTACATGCATGAACTCACAAAGTGGTCACTGGGATATGACCATTCAATAAGATATTGAATACGTTTAGAGCAGAGTTAGTTGAATCAAAACAGCAACAACACCATAAAATGCACAAGACCCCTCATTTTTCATTTTGAACAGTTTAATTTAAAATGAATCTATTTTCCCTAGGATAAGCGTGAAAATGAAGGCCCAACTTAAGATTGGAGTCTCGTATAAATCCCCAACTAAATCATTATGTGTGGATATTTTGGGAGCGTGGGATCATCACGAGGTAGAACTATGAACTACCTGAAAATAACCATAAAAAGAGCAACAAACTATACAGACAGAAAAAAGGAGTGTGCAAACTAAGATTTAGATCCGCAGATTTCTTCATCTGTGTTCGTCCATGCCCTATGTGCAAATTCACACTGGACCCCAGGCCGCTGCGGGGGCCTAATGGTTTGAGTCGAGAGACCTGGAATCAGACTCAGTTCGGGTCACACAACTTTAAAAGTACTAATTGTAGCTGCCTTGCTTGACGCTAAGCACTTACAGATTAGGGCAAGGTAACATTGCTTTATTTCCTGGTGTCAGCATAATGTGACGGTGTAGGGTGTCACGTCTGGTGTCTTCGGCATGACACTTCAGTGGCGCCAGGGCATTGGCAGCATGGATCTGCCCTGACACAAGAAGACACAATATATATACACACACCTGATGGCTAATTAATAATGCACAATTGTTAAGTACGACGTAAAACCCCATGCATACATACGTAAACAGAATCCGCAAAGCGAATAAAAGCACAATGTATATTAGCGGGGACTGACAAGCTACAAAAAGGGGGTTAAAATCTCAATAAAACACATAGGTTCCTGTTGTGCTGTTATAGTGACTATATATAGGACCTAAGTGTTTTATGAGCAGATATGCGACAAGTCTTACGTGCTACAGAAAAAAAGAAGCAACAAAAAAAAAGGAAAGTAAGGAAAAAAAAACGTGGGCCGCATTGTTAAAGCTGGGGGAGTTTTACAAGTTCACAGATCGAACACTTTTGCAATAAAGGCATACAAGCTCACCAAACCTATAGCAGAATTTTAGTGGCGTCGTCAACAAACCTCACCTTTAAGTTTTCTTCTTTAGCGCTGCACAGTTTTAAAAATACAGTGTCCACGTCGGTGTGTCTGGTGACTGCAAAGCTGGGAGGAGATCGGTTATGATTTTATAGTCAGTTCAGGCCCCATCCCCGTATGCCGTTTGCTGGCTAATATGCACCAGTAATCACCCATAACGCCTTGAACATGAAATATATCCTCTCCTTTAATTACGGTAAATTTATTCAAATTTCATATTCAGTCGAGGATGTAATACGCTAGACTCGTGGTTTGCGATTACATAGAGGGCCGTGACTATGATAAAGATCTTTGATGTACTTACCCACCCCCCTTCCCAACAAACCCCACCTCACCCCAAATACAGAATTAACTATCATCGCAAGCGGCCTATGTGTCAAAGTGTGTTAAGTAATTTTAAGGTGAATGATGGTAAATCGAAGGATTGATTGATTGATTGATTGATTAATTGATTGATTGATTGATTGATGGTATGATTGTGACTTGACGCCGTACTCATGATAAAGATCACTTATACAATTAGTATCAGTTTAAAGGTTGAGAAAAAAAATGTAAACCATCGACGTTTGGACAGTCACTGACCACGTGTGACGTACCTGCACATCATATTACTAGAAGAGGAACGAATGATCCGCGCTAACTGCCCTATCACCCCCTTGGTCATATTAGTGTCTCCGTGCCTGGCTATTGTCTTAGTATAAGTTGTGATCTTGACCACGTGCATACATCAATTGTATTTTTTTTCTCCAGAATCAACCTTAGCCGTGCCTACTGAGGAATAAATATTGTAAAGGTTGAATTCCAATTCTAAATTCACCACAAACAAGGAGAGCAAGGTAATCTGTAAATTTCTTATAGCGATTGGAAAACAATTTCCTCCAGCCACTAGACAGCGGATCGCTCCCCGTTTTACATAACAGGGTGAACGAACGGCATATATAGAACGTTAAAGGAATTTAGTTATAAGGAAGATTCATACCAAATACATGTTTAATATGCATGAGATTTATGAATATTCAAATCCAAAACTAGGTCACATATTCACATATTACATCATTGGGCCTTAATAACGAAAGAGGGACGCACAACCGGTTATTATTTTATTACCACTTTATTACCACTATTATCACAAATTTTTGCTCTTTGATTATATAAATCCCGGTTTGTTTACCTCATAGCTGTTTTTATCAAATCATAATGGTCATAACCCAACTCTAGACTCGGTCATACGTTTGTATATCTATTACTGTAGAAAGAATATCGTAGTTATTATCAAAAGTGGTAAATACCTGCACCTCGCGATTTGTAAGTTTAATATATTGGCAAATATCTGAATTACATTGCAATAAAGCTGTTGTGATTTACGAGAAAATTAACTAAAACTGGATTCAGATAAAGAAAATGCACGTATCCTAATTGATTATAAATTTCGTTCATGACTAACTTGTCCATTTTTCTTGATTCTGAGAGTTGAATTAACTTTAGAAAGGTTTTCTTGAGGTTTGCTTCAAACATGGGATAATATTTTACTGGAAAATTATAAGTTTCAGCGCCAAAAATAATATCATTTTTGACAATTATTTGCCTTAAAAAATGCACCTGTGTAGGTCAATGTTTAGGTCATATAGGGTAAATCTTTTTAAACTCTCAACGTCATTTCAGATGGAATACAGGAAAGGTAACATAGTTGTCAGAGTAACAAACGTGTAGACTTGTCAATGTTTAGGATTACTGGGCTATACATACGCGCTGACTGTTAAAAAGTTCCTTTGGAGTGCGTCAAGGGGCGTCGCTCACGCAAGCCCTGTTCTTAACGTATGGTAATGTATGCTAATTATCTATGTTAAATTGAACAGACTGATAACAGGCAATGCATGTTGCATAAAATGAATAGATTTCACGATCCAGGTGCATCTAGTTAAGTTAGATATGCCATGCCTATTCAAGTATAACACGTGCTGGAACTCTTAACTAAGCCAGAATTCTACACTTTCACTGATCTGTTTATATAACACTTGTATATAAATTCACCGACCGCGTGCAAAACCTTACTATTGTTAGGTCGGAGAAAAACCAAGCTGGTCTGGATAATTTCTACAAGATACTAATTAACCCTCAATTAAGAACAAAGCAAACAGGGAAATAGATTGATCTTGTTTTTTTTTGAAGTCCGTGTCCTGCTTAGGTTGGACTGCTATTCACCGGACAACCGGCGTTCACATTTGACAGATGGGGTTTACACAGAGAGACAAATACTTAGTGATAAATAAACTTGATGGATTTGCAAGGTACTGGTACAGACGCACTGGCACGTCACTCACAAATTTTTGTAAAATATCCCCGAGGGAAATAACAAGGAGAACACTTAAAAAAGAAGTTACAAAAGAGAAAGAAAAAAAGAACCAAACGAAAAACAAAAAAAGAGCAAAAACAAAACACAAAACGTCAGTAAGTTAGTTCTTTCAAGAAGAAACCTCGCATATATCGGGTGACCTACGGCAGTCATACGATTTCTCGTGATTTTGAGACCTCGTCATTCAAGAGTGAATTGTCCTTAGTTTTCAATGCACAGGCGAAAGTCAAATCATCAAACAGAACCATGCACGTAGTCAGTATATGCCGTGATACCGTTCAACATCTTCAAGTCTTAACTGCATCATTTGAAGAAGCGGGGTAATGACCCAAGGGACTCTCACCAATGTGGTCGCTGTGAGTTCAAGTCCAGATCATGTTGACTTCCTCTTCGGCCGCACGTGTGAAGGTCTGCTAGCAATCTGCGGATGGTCGTGGGCTTTTCCTCCCACCACAATGCTGACCGACGTCGTAAAAGTGAAATATTATTGAGTACGGCGTAAAAGACGTATCAAATGAATAAATGAATAAATAAATCATGGGAAGAAAATCATTTGCCATTGTACGTTTGAACATAATTCCATACGTTAGATCTTTTGTTTGTGTATTGATTTCATATCTATATGTAACTGGATAAACAATAAACAATATTCACTAAGAATAAATAGGCTGGGACGAATTTACCCCCTACATTTGTATTTTTTTTATGCTATGGTAAATAAATCCTGTAACAAAGAATGCTTTTGTTATTTGAAATCAAGTTGAAAATTATTATTGCTGATGTATTCCGTTAAGTTCACTATCAACAGGAGCAGACAAAGAAATGTTGTCTAATCCGTATCCCATCTATTTTTAAAGAACCCCTCGGTGAAACACTGGCAATCCTTACTCGACATTGATTCGTTCTTTGGCCTAAAGGCACAATAAAGCACTGGATAACTCTAGTTTACGTTCCTCTAGAGTTCATAGTAATTGAGCACAACACATGCTTTGTGGAGTCGCTCCTTAAGGGTAAGATCATTCTTGAACAACAACAAGAAAATCAACACATATGATATGGCTGTGGTATTCTGTTCTTTCTGTCGGGATACATCTATATCAAGGGAAACGTTACCGTTTTGAACCACAAAGACACACAGACATATTTACGTTTAATACACGATCGGCTCGATGCTGCATGCTCTCAGTGTCTGCACGAGCCACGATTCTGCTGCATGCTCTCAGTGTCTGCATGAGCCCCGATTCTGCTGCATGCTCTCAGTGTCTGCATGAACCGCGATTCTGCTGCATGCTCTCTGTGTCTGCACGAGCCACGATTCTGCTGCATGCTCTCAGTTTCTGCATGAACCGCGATTCTGCTGCATGCTCTCAGTGTCTGCAAGAACCGCGATTCTGCTGTATGCTCTCAGTGTCTGCATGAACCGCGATTATGCTGCATGCTCTCAGTGTCCGCATGAGCCACGATTCTGCTGCATGCTCTCAGTGTCTGCATGAACTGCGATTATGCTGCATGCTCTCAGTGTCTGCATGAACCGCGACTCTGCTGCATGCTCTCAGTGTCTGCATGAACCGCGATTCTGCTGCATGCTCTCAGTGTCTGCATAAGCCACGATTCTGTTGCATTCTCTCAGTGTCTGCATGAGCCGCGACTCTGTTGCATGCTCTCAGTGTATGCAAGAACCGCGAATGTGCTGCATGATCTCAGTATCTGCATGAGCCGCGATTCTGCTGCATGCTCTCAGTGTCTGCATGAGCCGCGACTCTGTTGCATGCTCTCAGTGTATGCAAGAACCGCGAATGTGCTGCATGCTCTCATTATCTGCATGAACCGCGATTCTGCTACATGCTCTCAGTGTCTGCATGAGCCCCGATTCTGCTGCATGCTCTCTGTGTCTGCATGAGCCACGATTCCGCTGCATGCTCTCAGTGTCTGCATGAGCCACGATTCTGCTGCATGCTCTCAGTGTCTGCATGAGCCCCGATTCTGCTGCATGCTCTGAGTGTCTGCATGAACCGCGATTCTGCTGCATGCTCTGAGTGTCTGCATGAGCCACGATTCTGCTACATGCACTCAGTGTCTGCATGAACCGCGAATGTGCTGCATGCTCTCAGTGTCTGCAAGAACCGCGATTTTGCAGAAGGCTCTCAGTGTCTGCAAGAACCGCGATTCTGCTGCATGCTCTGAGTGTCTGCATGAAACGCGATTTTGCGTTGCGTGAACGTATATTCTAAGCCTGGTATCTGACACTATTTCCACATTATCGTTTGTTGAACGTGACAACACGGCATCTGAGTAACTGTACACTGGTGACATGTAATAATGACTTTTGGTCAGAACTTACCCGGAATTTTACACTATGACATACATGGAACTGTACTCTGAACTATCTGCTGGAAACCTAAGGATGGTTGTGGGTTTCCCTCGGGATCTGCTCGGTTTCATCCCGCCATTTTTTCTGAACTTAATTAATCTTGAAACATGGCATCACTCAGACAACATACATTCTATTAAAATTAACAGATTAATTTTTGGGTGTAGCTGAAAGTTTACACTAGGAAATGCATGGAACTTTATTCTAAACAATAAATGAACGTTTACTCTAAAACAAGCTGAAAGTTTTTCAAAAGAGCTGAAGCGCACAAAACCTTTACTATACATGGCTACTATAAATAGTAAATGTATCGGAATTTATATGTAATAAACAACTAGTGCATTAAGAAAGGAATTAATTTCTCCACGTACTTGGATCTCATGCGAGCGAGCTGCTGATCGTTACACGGTTATACAACATGTCGTGTCTAGCTAATTAACACGCTTAATTAACGTCTGCTTCTGATTTGCCCGCCATTTTTTTTTTTTTGGCTTTTTAAAGCTGAAAACCACTTAACTGAAGATTTTTTGGTTTTAAGGTGAGAGTTAAACAGGTAACCCCAGTTCATTTTCTTGTAATATGTTCCATATAATAATAGAAAACCACTTAACTTTTGTAATTGCATAATAAACACCAAATGAAATTTATTTATCACCAGTTATGTTTCACAACCTTTGTAGTCTCCTTAGAAATAAAAAAAGTCAACGAGTGAATGTTTTTATTGACATTATTTGAGACGGTGTGACATATAACACTTTAGCACAGTCTCTGTGGATAGAGGTAACAGCCTACATATTTCACGTTATAGCTTTTTTGTACAGGTTAGAAAAGGTAAAAGATTATAAAAAAAATCAACAACCAGCTGGCTTATATGGTTAAAGATCTGTTACTTGCTAGCTATAACCGTCCTTGACCAACGAATGGGATCGCCTTTTCGAATAGCTTTCTCATATTTGGACTAAGTTTTAAGTCATGACCGAGGTTTGTCAGGTACAGTGCCGGAATATAATGTCAGTGACTTACTCCGGTCACACCTTTTTACTCCACCCATCATCCAGACAAATAGAAATATGTTAAACGCTTGCAATCAATCAAGCAATCAATGCCACAAAAAGAATATTATACACATGTACCCGGCCATCATATTTTCCACAGTGTTGTAGTGTACTTTACCTAACATATCATCTTACACTAATTTTATGGCTGCGATATACTCATGTATACTCATGTATACTCAACATGGCTAATTCATCAATCTACCATTAACCTAGATTAGGGTCGAAATATATGTTGAGTTTCGATGTTCAAAATGTTCAAACGCCTCGTCAACAAACATTACAGAAGAATCTGTATAGTAAGCTGTACTCTTTAATCCAAAGGAGCAGGTCTTACGATCTGGGCTTTCGATTCGTCTTTGCACTGTGCTTAGATGTGCAGCGAATCAAAGATCAGGCTAAAATCAAACATCAGGAAAACATCTCCATTTCTCAACAGCAAGAATACCTACATTCTTTAAAACGACGAAAAACCAATATCAAAGAGAGCGAGAAGAATCCGTTGTCACAAGAACAAAGGAAGGTAGGCCAAAAAAGACATGGCTTCAAACAGCCATGATCACGTGACCTGACAAACTCGTCACGTGTATGCAAGCGTGAGGGAAGACACGACAGACGCTCATTTGACTTTAATAATTAGTCGATAGACCTACATGTGCATGTAGAAAATTGAATTTTATCGCGATGATTAGGTGTTATAAAAATTAAATGTGATTTTGTCAAACAATAAATAAGGAGGAAGGAAGCTGAGAAAGAAAACAAGCGAAAAATAATTTTACTTATTTTCTAGGCCTTATATATGTTGATCGCAGAGTTTAGCGATCCGTCAATGAAACAAATCAACAAAAAGCGGAATAATTCCGAAAACTTGCAATATCAAATGGACTGTCTCTTCGAGGTCTTACGCTGGGTCAAGGATAATCAATCTTTTATAAGTGCACCATTGTTGTTACAGAGCATAGGCTAGCTTTAACAAGCACCCGGGTGACACGAGATCGGAGTCGTGAGTGACAGTCCCTTCAGATAGCACCACAGACGTTATATCCGCTCTGTTATATTTTTTACGCAATTGAAGAACCTGTCTTGCACACATAGATGGCCAGCCGCAAAACTAACTATTAAAAAAAGGCATTATTTTAACAGCTATGCATGGACTGTAATTTAATCGCTGAAACAAAGAAAGCTCAAAATATCTTTTTTTTCTGTTACATTTAAAAAGAAAAGTCAGGGATATTTTTAACATCTTGAAGTAGCTTTGTTTTATACATAGATGAAACACCAAGAAATTATTGTGCTACGTTAAAATGCTTTTGTCTAACAGCTGTGCGTGCGCAATAATGTAATACGCAAAAAGAAAGTAAAAAAAAGTTTTTTTCATACAAATTTAAAACGAAGAAGAAAGTCTTTGATAGGGTTTAACCTCTCGGGGCAGGTGTCTTTCACACTTAACCGGCCCGTCAAGAACTGACTTAAGATATATACACTGCTCTCTTAAAACTGCTTATTCGAACAGCTATATGCGTAGCCTGTACTTTAATCGCAAAACAAAGGAAGTTCAAAAATATCTTTCTTTGTTTACATTGAAAACAAAGAAGAAAAGACAACGACATTTGTCTTTCACACTTACCTGGATAGCTAAGATCTTTCTCTCTATGAACATGTCGATGGCAGCTGTGTCATGTCCACGCCATCGGCCCTGTGATATTTTATAGTCATTGCTACGAAATCACCAATCAAATAAATCACACTGAAATAAAACACAAACCAAATAAATTACAAATCAAATAATCAAAGTATATGTCTCTGATGCTTTTCTTTGAAAGCGCAAATACAAGACAATCCCATATAACGATACCGTACAGCGAGCCTAAATTCTACATTATAGTTTAGCGATGGCATCTGCCTAAACCAACTCTCTACACCATATATGTACAGTCCTACAGTACATTTTAGTGTAAGTCTTAAACTTGTTTTGTTCACAGTGCTATTTTAAATTACCAAGGACTTATTTATGTATTTATTTGACTGATATTTTACGCCATACTCAAGCATACTTCACTTAGTAGTATACGAGGGCGACCAGCATTATGATGGGAAGGAAACCCACCACCATCCGCAGGTGGCTTGCAGGCCTTCCCACGTACGGCCGGAGAGTAAGGCAGATTGAAGCTTGACTTGAACTCAGGGCGACTGCATTGTTGAGAGGCTCTTGGGGCTGGCGCGCTAACCATAGTGGTCACCGAGGCCCAAAAATTAGCAATGACTGGGTTATATACAGTGGACAGTGCTGATAAAATGTTAGTTGTCAATAAATTACTTAAGTGACGAATGCGTTCTTCCATTTTGTGTACAATACATTAAAAACTTGAGACACACAGATTAAAATGCTGAGACAATGATGTGGAAATGCTGGGAAAACATAACGCGACCTAAACAAAGAAAATCAAAAATAACTTTTTTTCTTTTAAATTTAAAACGAAAAAGAGAAAAAGACATCACGACAAGGGTGCTCCTGGCAAATTGTGTGCACTAAAATCGTTGTCTGTCTCTCCATAAGATCGGTGAGACTTTTTTCGTCGACCGGAAAATACATGTGTTACGTGAGCAAGGTTAATGACGACCGAGTTATTTTACAGCCCGTTACTAATGGCACATAATGGCGACGTTAATAACGAGACAAGGTGCCAGTCCATACACCTAATTAAAACAAGACACCAGCCAACCCACTTAGCTATGTCCTTTGATCTGCTGATAGATTCGCTTCAAACACCGAATGATTCAAAAGCCGTCAAATAATAGCCGTGTACAGGACGTCAAGTATTTAACGGCGAAAGCCCTGTATATAGAACTTAATCCAGTGTATCAAGGAACGCACCCAGCTTTCTAGACGCTTTCAATTCAATTAACGTTCCCGTACATACCTGTCATGCAAGGGAGATAATTTATTGGCTCTTAACTCCGGCTTTCTCACACTAATAGCTTGGTCACGAACAAAATGCACAGGTCATATCTTTACAGTTCTCTGTTTATGGTTGTTAAAGTTATCTCTTTTGTTGGATACAGCTATAAACAGGCAGACAAATGTTTATTTCTTTACTTCGTTAATACAGTTCATCTGTGTGCGTTTACATACAATAGTACAGTATACAAATGTCGACATATTGATATGGCGCACACATGCTGCTTCACTGGAAAGCAATGTCTAAACACCGAGCATGACGTCTTACCCAGTCACAGCAGTTTTGACACCAGACCAATCACTATTTGGCTGAGCGCATTTTGTTTGGCGCCATTTATATGCATGCACCAAAGTTACCAATTTTACAATTTTGGATGCGGCTACACATAGTATTGAACCCTGAACTCCAAGATATGTACTTGCAGTAGACCTCTTGGACACCACTTCGTCGTAGGCAAGCAGACTTGAAAGAATGAACCTTTCCTTTCGTTTCAAGAAAAACAAAAGTTTCATCCTCTCAACGGTGTCATTTTCAAGTACGCAAGTATGAGTGCGGTTGTCAACTCTTGTGGGAAAACGTGGTTAAGGAGCTATTTCAGTTAACTATCTTGACAAATATATCTGATTCAATGTACCCATACATCACATAAGGAACATGGTCACCGTACGTTGCATGGAAACTGCATTTTGTGTTTGATCAGGTGATTACAGTTATTGAATGTTCTTTAAACCACGTTGCTCTTTAAGGAATCCTCCTTATAAATTAAAATTGAAAATACATCTAATTATTTTCTCGGAAATGGACTATACATATATACAGCCATTTATCACAAGTGACGTGAGAGTATGTGTATATTTTTTTTACATATGCACGTATATGTAGATGTGAATATATAACATGACAGAGGATAAAAATACCAAAGCTTTGGCATTATATATTTATTACTTAATTATTTATTTATTTAATTGGTGTTTTACGCCGTACTCAAGAATAGTTCACTTATACGATGGCGGCCAGCATTATGGTGGGTGGAAACCGGGCAAAGCCCGGGGGCAACCCACGACCATCCGCAGGTTGCTGGAACACCTTCCCATATATGGCCGGCATTATGTAAACCTTATATTAATTAAAATGTTTACCATACCAAAGTTAAAAATTTAAACGGAGTGGGGTGGGTGTGGATGTGCATACTGGTTATAAGATCGAGTTTACTCGCTCCCTGTGTACATGCTTGACATGGATGTTGATTTTCCTGATGCGTGATGTCTTGACACTGAATCTTGTGGGGTCACTTTACCTCTGACATGACAAGGCGACCTTGTAGATTGGAGACATTTTGACCAGGTGACAATTAACTGTTGCGTTTTTTTTTTAACCATTGTAGTCTCTAAAGCAATCTATAAATAGATACGCTACGCGATGTGAGGGATGGAGTGCTGTGGTATAAAGCGACAATATAATACATGCATAACGGGATACTGAAGGAGCTGTCTCTATATTGTACCAATCATGTTAAACGACAGCTGAACATCTAATTCATATTTCTGTCGCTGAGTGAGCGAGCTTTATTTTGCTGTTTATCAGACAGTGATACCTCTGCGACTTTAAGACATGGGTGTCTTTTTGTTTGTTTTGGTTTTATATAAATTATTATTACCTGTTCATTCATGTTTCACGTCGCACCCAAGCATTCTTCATTTCTATATTACGGCAGTCAGGTTTAGTGGTGAAGGAAACCGGATTTCCCTGGATAAACCATCGCTCCCATCTCTGAAGAGATGTCCGATTACCCCCCTTTCTTAAACCCGCAGCCAAACCAACAAGAGCTGGATTCGAACTCGTGAACTCATTACGCAGGGCCGTCACATTCGCAGCGAGGCAATGCTTGGACCATCTGTGCCAGCGACCGAAACAGCCTATTTACGGCGCTTTTATTTATTTATTTTTTTTATCACGATTTTTTCGGCATGTACGTTTCCATTTTATTCTGCATTTAAATAAATTCTGTAATAAACGTATAATACACACATGTACATAGAAAGCAATTGTGCCAAAGTCACGGGTGAATATTATCATTCTATAACACCTGACTAATGTTATGTCCACTGAAAGACAACCATTCAAAGTATCCTAAACCAGCATTTAATTTTTTTTTAGATTTTTTTTCCAACCCAGTAAAAGTTTAATGAAACTTCGTCTAGACGCAGCTTCGGTATGTATCCATTATTGAGGACAAGGTGCCGTAGAAAGAATCGGACTGCCGTTTTACGGGAGGACGAATGTAATTCTGTGTATTTTAGGGTGTAAAGTCTTTTTTGGCTGCTAGCCTACCATTTTTTGGTGTACAAAATGGTGGAAATTGTCTAAGTTTTAGGCAGGTATGAGTTTTAATGATGACAGTTTGACATGCGGAGACAGGTGGTGATGAGGGTGCGAGTGATGTCCCCTTGTTCTTACCTGGCACCCATCTCAGCTGCCGACATAGAAAGGTCCAGATTTTGACGGTCAACCTATATCAAGATTTTTATGGAAAATTAATGGGGGTATGAGGTCAGAGCGTTTACTCTGGCTCTCTAACGTCGAAGGTATTTTCCGTACCGGTATCATCTAAGCAGTAGCCTGTGACAGATAAAAGTTGTGATCTTCGGCGATGAAGGCCCAAGTGATAAATATAGTTTTCTCAGAAATTGGACATACTGGAAGAATATTTCTTCCACTGATTGAACTTTTGCAGATGGAGATGCACGGCTGGGGCTTGTGATGGTGATTTTGACCCCAAATAAATGATTACAATAGGATTATTGTACAACTAGATTCATGCGCAATTCTGAAACAAATGGAAAAAAATCTAAGTACCACTGAGGCTGATCTGGGCATTCGACTGTCGCTGGATTTTATGCTTCAGTTTTATAGCGGTAGCTGCTGAGATGAGAGCAGTGCTGACCAAGTTATCGCGGAGGTCAGAGAAAGCACCTCGGCTTGAATACGGCGGATCAATAATTTTGCTGTATTTCTTAAAAGAAAACAGAAAAAATCTCTTGTATGTGAGAAACACGAAGGAGCAAAATTAAAATTCTTCAGATGTAATAAATTCAGAGACAAAAATTGAAATCTTAAGATTTTTAATTAATTTTAAGCGTTATCCGTACGTGAGATGCCGTCTTCTCATTCCTATAAACCTTCGGCTTCCGTAATGAATTTTGCACTGACTTTGATATTTGTAATTTAGAAACTGCTGACAAAACGCTAAAATGAACGACAAAAAACGTATTTGGGGAGATGAATGTGGTTTGGGCTGAGACGGTATGCTACTATCTGACATAATTTGTGATGACATCGCTGAATATTAAACGGTTTTTAAATCAACTGATTTTACGTCACTGATGGTGAATAAGGGATACAGACCTGCCCCACAACAATGTGAAATGGTCCTTCGGCCATACGTAACTAAATCGTTGTAAACGATCACAGAATCGTTGTCATCGAGACATCTTGTCTCACTTCATGGAGTGAATGGATGATAGCTACACCACAACTCAGGCCGCTCAAACCTGATAGCAACGTGTTTGATTGGACAAAATTCTCAAGATGGCCGTGTCGACTCACACCAGCCATTTGTGTGCAACATGGTGATTTTGTTCCAAATGTTATTCGGTGAAATATCATTAAAATATTCAAGTGTGACAATTTTTAGAAAGGATGACCACCCTGTTTTCGATTGAAATATATTTCAGCCAGGTGCTGTCTTGTCCCTTTAACCTCCATCAGGAAAATTAAATGCCTTTTAATGTTTAGGCTTCATGGACAATATTTAATATAATGTTGAACATCGACGAAATCACACCGATATTATCCTTTAGGCTATGCTGACAATGTATTTTTTAGAAATCTATGTTGGTCCAATATAGGCCTAGATTGTTTTAATTATGACGGGCGTACATACACATACGTATATAGTATGACGTTAAACCTCAAGCCCTCACTCACTTACATACGTATAGGCCTATATGGCGTTTTCATGCTAGGTAATTCGTAGTGTTGCCCACCTTAAATATGCTCAGAGACAATTTCACACAAAATTCACACAATCGCCTATGGCGCCATTAATGGGCCTAATAACCAAGTGAAACGTACTGAGATAGGCCTACACATGCACAGAACCCCATTATAGGCCTAGTATTGTGGAACACTGTCGAGACAGTTAGTATGTCCCAGACACTGTTGGAGGGAGGGAAGTAATGCAACATTTTCAACTAGAGTTGTATCCCTTGGTCCATATTGGCTTACCAACGTATTTTCAAAACAAAACTGCTTTCAGACAGCCGAGTCGGTTTCGAGGCTTACTGCCTGATATTAAACTGTCTGTGTAGCCTACATAGATTACCGCCTTTTTTTTTGGTTATATTTATACCATTTCTAAATAAATATTTGCTTCTGTTTAGTCCTACTATTCAAAACGTGGACGAATAACTCAATCAATCAGTACATCAATTATTTGCGTATTCTTTTATGTACAAGTATTACACCTGATATTGATTCGTTCATTCGTTTATATTTTCGTCCATTTTGTTTTCCATTGTTTTTGTTATTGTTGTTGTTGTTCTCTCATCACAGTAAATAGAATTGGCTTGTAAATGAGAAAAATCACTTAATTAGCATTATGAATAAATCAATCAGTCAATTGTCTGCCAAGGTAGCCAACTGTGTGTACACATGTACATGTACACAAGCCTGTACCCAGCCTTTCCGTGTCGATGCGGCGTGGACAGGACTGCCTCTGCGCAGGAGAGGCGGTTCATATAACCTGACGTGTCAAGCGGAGAGCTACACACGCCTGAACAACAAGCATGGCGTATCCCAGGCAGATCGCACTCGGCTTCTTAAGAGCCATTCTCTCTTTTCTCGTCGTTTTATCCTCTTCTGTTGCGTACGGTAAGTCTAGTCCAATCTGTGTTTGTTGGGCAGCAAGTATTTCAGATGATAAGATTCCAGAATTGTTCAGCAGGGTGGTGGTGGTGTTGTTGTTGTTGTAGGGGCTTCTGTCCATAGCATAACAACTCTTTAATTATAAATTATCTGTGGGAGGCACATACACCGGCACCTCAGCAACTAGCTTGATTATATAACATTTATATGCTGCAACAAGATTTGATTAAAATCTGTATGCCATCCACTTTACCTTTCCTCCACACATAAATTTATGAAATAAATTGCGATGACTGAACGTACATATACCGGCCCGGATAGCACAGTTGGTAGAGCATCCGCTTCGGGACCGGTAGATCCAGGATCAATCCTTGGTCGAGTCACACCTAAGACTTTAAAAGAGGAAGTTGTAACTTCCTCGCTTGGCGTTCAGCATGAAGGGGATAGTGCAACGACTGGGTGACCCGTATCAGTATAATGGGTCGGGCGGGGCTGCTTACTTGCCTTCGGTAAGTCGTCATCAGTGATGCAGCACTAAATAAAAGAGCGGTGGAAATCCGTCCTGCAACAAGGAGGCACATTACACGTGCATGTACCCTAATGATTCCTTCGTCGTCATATGACTGAAAAATTGTTGAGTACGACGTTAAACCCCAAGCACTCACTCACTCACTGAACGTACATAAATTGATGCCGTCAGAAAGTGATGAAAAAGGGACATACCTTGATGTGTCGTGCGACCGGGTAGAAGTTGGATTATACTTTTTGAAAATGTCAGCATCTTCTCGGCCTGACACACATGAGACAGTGTCAGAAGGTTGAGGGCTTACCCAGGTCACTCCAGTTTCTTCCACCCATAAGACATCTTATTGCTTGTGAGGAGGCATAAGGCATTTAAGCTGTATGCTCCATATTTGGATGTCAGACGAATTCAAATATGTGAATAAAATCAGTTTTCAGTAACGATTTTGCGTTATTCTAGTCATAACGTATATCCATGCACTAATATTTGGTTTTTGTTCACAGATTTTGACTACGAATTTGTAACTTGCAATTCAGTGGTAAAACTACAGAACTCGCAACATAAAATCCGCCTGCACTCCCATGATGTCAAGTATGGCACAGGAAGTGGCCAGCAGGTAAAATGTGATAAGTGTATATGTAAAATACGACCTAACAACTTCCAACATACAGTACAATGTCAGATCTGACATCCAGCGTACAGTACCATGTCAGATCTGACATCCAACATACAGTATAATGTCAGATCTGACATCCAACATACAGTACAATGTCAGATCTGACATCCAACATACAGTATAATGTCAGATCTGACATCCAACGTGCAGGAAAAATATGAGAGCTGACATACAGCCAGAGAGCAACCAACAAAAGTAAAATTTCAAAACATAATTACATCTTGATTTACATGTATTGAAATCAGAGTTATTATGAAAAAACTTACACTTTGTCTAACATGGCAAAAAAGAAAAAAAAAAGAAAAAAATTATGTACGGTGTGAAAAAATTTATTTTTGGTGTTCGAAGATTAAATAAATTACTTGCTAGCTAAGTAATTTCATGTATTTGCAGTCTGTAACGGGTGTGGAAGGATCTGATGATCATAACAGTTACTGGCAAGTGAAGGGTAAAACTGGAGCTACGTGTAATAGAGGGTGAGTACACTCTAACACACGGGACCGGTAGATCCAGGATCAATCCTTGATACCGGCCCGGATAGCACAGTTGGTAGAGCGTCCGCTTCGGGACTGGTGGATTCAGGATCAATCCTTGATCGAGTCACACCAAAGACTGTAAAAGAGGAAGTTGTAACTTCCTTGCTTGGCGTTCAGCATGAAGGGGATAGTGCAACGACTGGTTGACCCATATCAGTATAATGGGTCGGGCGGGGCGGCTTACTTGCCTTGGGTAAGTCGTCTCAGTAAAGCAGCACTAAATAAAAGAGCGGTGGAAATCTGTCCTGCAACAAGGAGGCACATTACACGTACATGCACCCTAATGATTCCTTCGTCGTCATATGACTGAAAAATTGTTGAGTACGACATTAAACCCCAAGCACTCACTCACTCACTCTAACACACATGTAGTTATAGTGGAATTATTGTAATGGACATGTAATAGTGATGAGTACAATATTACAGATGTTGCTGGCTTTCTCTCCGGTTGGACGTGGGAAGGTCTACCAGTGACAGCAATGTGGGAATGGTTATTGGTTATGCTGGGCTCTGCCTGATTTCCTCCCACCATGAGACTGGCAACCATTTTCCGTTGTATATGTGAATTATATTTGAGTAAGAAATGTGTTATTGTAGAGTACATTGTAACAGAAATGTGTTATTATAGAGTACATTGTAACAGAAATTTATTATTACTAAGTACATTATAATAAGCATTAGGCAGAAGTGGAGAAGAAGATAAATTTGGCTCCTGGGTGATCTTAAAAGACATGCTAAAGAGGTATTGGTGCACTGCAAATTTCTTACAATGTACGAAATTGGTTACAATGTCATACCCAAGAATATTTCACCTGTACAGTGGTAGCTAGGGTTGTAGTGGGATGAAGCCTGACAGAACCCTGGGGAAACCTACAACCATCACTAGCAGACCTTTGCATGTGCAGCAAAAGAGGAAGCTAGCATAGGCTGGACTGAACTCACAACAACGGCACTGTTGAAAGGCTCATCTGTGCTTGTGCTGCGGTGGCACGCTAACCACCTTGGCCATGTAGTCCCCCAACCCTCAAATGTTACCACGCTTAATGTTCTGCTTGAATTCTGCTTTTATCTTTTGTCCGGTGATGTTTTTGAAATCAGCAGATAAAATTCGAATCCAACTCATTACGCTGTTAATCACACGTCAGATAAATAAATACATGTATATGCTTGAGGTTTAGACCTGAAGTAACTGTTCCTCTTTTCCTGACTTGCCTCTGGGTTTGTTTTTCAGAGTGCCTATAAAGTGTGGCCAGACAATCCGCCTCATGCACTTGTCCACCAAACGTAACTTACACAGCCATCACTTCAACTCGCCACTCTCCCACAACCTGGAGGTCAGCGCCTTTGGGGAAGGGGGAGAAGGCGATGAGGGTAAGTTAAAGTCCTACCAATGCCATGAGCCATTGAAGGGACATTTTTTCCATCTAAGGCTACCCTTGTTTTCTAAACAGTTTGGATGGGACTATCCTAATCCCTCAGTCTTTTTGCACGTGAAAGAGCAACTTTCAGTCAGATTTATGCACCTTTTAATTTACTTTCAAAAGAACACCGGCTGGGTTGACCAATTTCAGGACTTCGTAAAGAGTGTAATTTTATCAGTCTATGCAAAATAATGCTCATGAATAAACATCTTGCAAACATACATGTGAAAAGGTTGAAGAATTACAGTAACACCAGAATATCACACAAAATAGGATTGGTCGGCAAGCAGCATTTTTATTTTGAATGGGAGAGGGATTTTAAAGAAATTATCATTGAGAGAAATAAAGACAAAAATTTCATCAAAGTCCTTATAAAAACTGTCGAATAGGATCTGTTTTCGGAGGGTCCATAGGGTTGACCCAACAGAGA
Source organism: Liolophura sinensis (assembly GCF_032854445.1). NCBI lineage: Eukaryota > Metazoa > Mollusca > Polyplacophora > Chitonida > Chitonidae > Liolophura > Liolophura sinensis. Next base: position 8,796,069 of record NC_088297.1, on the reverse strand, counting down.
TGTTTTAATTTTGGCCAAATAAGTCGGTTCCAAGGGGTGTAAAAACACATCTTTGATTTGAACTACAAGCTTACAGAAAGCACGAAGTATAAAAGAAAAGAACAATAAAGCACATAAATTAGACTGACGTGAGTTTTTCATTCCAAAAAGCCATTTATACGTTAAGTAAAAAAAATGGAAATGCAGTTTGTAGAGCTTGTTTTGGAGGCCAGTAAATAAAAATTTGGAGCATTTCATCATTTTTCACCAGAATCTAAATATTTACTCTGGACTTAAATCTTCAGGTATCCATCGGAATCTAGTGCATATGATTATCCAATATTACAAAGCACTTGCTCCAAAGGTTTTATTGCAAAACAAATTTTGGGAATTCTACGTTCATTTCTTTAACAAGGCAAAACATTGTACATGTATATTTTATTGTGAAAAAAAAAAAAAAAGAGTTCAAATGTGACTTTTTCTGGGAATCAAAGCAGACTCTGTAGCAGATTTTGACAAGAACTGGATTCACATTGAAAGTGAAAAACCCTGTCCCACGAATGTTATCTAAAGACAAAAGTATCAAAATTTCAATTTGGACTACCGAAAAGTAAAGCACTGTGACAGAGTTTTAAATTTTGACTAAAAGCCCTTGTAGAATCAAGTCCAATTCTAGAGACCATTCACAGCATGAACTGGCTAGATCTGAAGAAGCACCTGACCTGTATACTGAGTGTTTGTGTTATTGAAATTTTACCTTTGTACTGCACAAGAAGAAAAAAAAAAACCTCATTAGTGGCCCTTAAGGTGCATGGGTCAGTCAGAATAAAAAAAAAATCAGAGCAAAATATGTATCTCGACGAATGCTAAACTTAAGGTGAAATTCGGTAACTTAGTCGTGTGGTTAGCTTCTAACCGCAAGGATTACTACTGGGGCTGCTGTGGGAAGACTTCAGTCTGTACAGTGTCTCTTTACTTGATCCTGTGAAATGATAATAAGTGACCACGTTTATACTTTTGTTTGTTTTTGTTTGTAAGACATCGGTCAAATGAATATAAATGAATTTGTTTCTTTTATCCAGGTGATAACTGTTTAGTGTTTCTTTTATCCAGGTGATAACTGTTTAGTGTTTCTTTTATCCAGATGATAACTGTTTAGAGTTTCTTTTATCCAGGTGATAACTGTTTAGTGTTTCTTTTATCCAGGTGATAACTGGGTAGTGTTTCTTTTATCCAGATGATAACTGTTTAGAGTTTCTTTTATCCAGGTGATAACTGTTTAGAGTTTCTTTTATCCAGATGATAACTGTTTAGTGTTTCTTTTATCCAGGTGATAACTGGGTAGTGTTTCTTTTATCCAGGTGATAACTGTTTAGAGTTTCTTTTATCCAGGTGATAACTGTTTAGTGTTTCTTTTATCCAGATGATAACTGTTTAGAGTTTCTTTTATCCAGGTGACAACTGTTTAGAGTTTCTTTTATCCAGGTGATAACTGTTTAGAGTTTCTTTTATCCAGGTGATAACTGGGTAGTGTTTCTTTTATCCAGGTGATAACTGTTTAGAGTTTCTTTTATCCAGGTGATAACTGGGTAGTGTTTCTTTTATCCAGGTGATAACTGTTTAGTGTTTCTTTTATCCAGGTGATAACTGTTTAGTGTTTCTTTTATCCAGGTGATAACTGTTTAGTGTTTCTTTTATCCAGGTGATAACTGTTTAGTGTTTCTTTTATCCAGGTGATAACTGTTTAGAGTTTCTTTTATCCAGGTGATAACTGTTTAGAGTTTCTTTTATCCAGGTGATAACTGGGTACTGTTTCTTTTATCCAGATGATAACTGTTTAGTGTTTCTTTTATCCAGGTGATAACTGGGTAGTGTTTCTTTTATCCAGGTGATAACTGTTTAGAGTTTCTTTTATCCAGGTGATAACTGGGTAGTGTTTCTTTTATCCAGGTGATAACTGTTTAGTGTTTCTTTTATCCAGGTGATAACTGTTTAGTGTTTCTTTTATCCAGGTGATAACTGTTTAGAGTTTCTTTTATCCAGGTGATAACTGTTTAGTGTTTCTTTTATCCAGGTGATAACTGGGTAGTGTTTCTTTTATCCAGGTGATAACTGGGTAGTGTTTCTTTTATCCAGGTGATAACTGTTTAGAGTTTCTTTTATCCAAGTGATAACTGGGTAGTGTTTCTTTTATCCAGGTGATAACTGTTTAGAGTTTCTTTTATCCAGATGATAACTGGGTAGTGTTTCTTTTATCCAGATGATAACTGGGTAGTGTTTCTTTTATCCAGGTGATAACTGGGTAGTGTTTCTTTTATCCAGGTGATAACTGGGTAGTGTTTCTTTTATCCAGGTGATAACTGTTTAGAGTTTCTTTTATCCAGATGATAACTGGGTAGAGTTTCTTTTATCCAGGTGATAACTGGGTAGTGTTTCTTTTATCCAGGTGATAACTGTTTAGAGTTTCTTTTATCCAGGTGATAACTGTTTAGAGTTTCTTTTATCCAGGTGATAACTGGGTAGTGTTTCTTTTATCCAGGTGATAACTGGGTAGTGTTTCTTTTATCCAGATGATAACTGTTTAGTGTTTCTTTTATCCAGGTGATAACTGTTTAGAGTTTCTTTTATCCAGGTGATAACTGGGTAGTGTTTCTTTTATCCAGATGATAACTGTTTAGTGTTTCTTTTATCCAGGTGATAACTGTTTAGAGTTTCTTTTATCCAGGTGATAACTGTTTAGAGTTTCTTTTATCCAGGTGATAACTGTTTAGAGTTTCTTTTATCCAGGTGATAACTGTTTAGAGTTTCTTTTATCCAGGTGATAACTGTTTAGAGTTTCTTTTATCCAGATGATAACTGGGTAGTGTTTCTTTTATCCAGGTGATAACTGTTTAGAGTTTCTTTTATCCAGGTGATAACTGTTTAGTGTTTCTTTTATCCAGGTGATAACTGGGTAGTGTTTCTTTTATCCAGGTGATAACTGGGTAGTGTTTCTTTTATCCAGGTGATAACTGTTTAGAGTTTCTTTTATCCAGGTGATAACTGGGTAGTGTTTCTTTTATCCAGGTGATAACTGTTTAGAGTTTCTTTTATCCAGGTGATAACTGTTTAGAGTTTCTTTTATCCAGGTGATAACTGTTTAGAGTTTCTTTTATCCAGGTGATAACTGTTTAGAGTTTCTTTTATCCAGATGATAACTGGGTAGTGTTTCTTTTATCCAGATGATAACTGTTTAGAGTTTCTTTTATCCAGGTGATAACTGTTTAGAGTTTCTTTTATCCAGGTGATAACTGGGTAGTGTTTCTTTTATCCAGGTGATAACTGTTTAGTGTTTCTTTTATCCAGGTGATAACTGGGTAGTGTTTCTTTTATCCAGGTGATAACTGGGTAGTGTTTCTTTTATCCAGGTGATAACTGTTTAGAGTTTCTTTTATCCAGGTGATAACTGGGTAGTGTTTCTTTTATCCAGGTGATAACTGTTTAGAGTTTGTTTTATCCAGATGATAACTGGGTAGAGTTTCTTTTATCCAGATGATAACTGGGTAGAGTTTCTTTTATCCAGGTGATAACTGGGTAGAGTTTCTTTTATCCAGGTGATAACTGGGTAGTGTTTCTTTTATCCAGGTGATGACTGGGTAGTGTTTCTTTTATCCAGGTGATGACTGTTTAGTGTTTCTTTTATCCAGGTGATAACTGTTTAGAGTTTCTTTTATCCAGGTGATAACTGTTTAGTGTTTCTTTTATCCAGGTGATAACTGGGTAGTGTTTCTTTTATCCAGGTGATAACTGGGTAGTGTTTCTTTTATCCAGGTGATAACTGTTTAGAGTTTCTTTTATCCAGGTGATAACTGGGTAGTGTTTCTTTTATCCAGATGATAACTGTTTAGAGTTTCTTTTATCCAGGTGATAACTGGGTAGTGTTTCTTTTATCCAGGTGATAACTGTTTAGAGTTTCTTTTATCCAGGTGATAACTGTTTAGAGTTTCTTTTATCCAGGTGATAACTGGGTAGTGGTGTGCAGCGGGAAACTCTGGTCAAGGGAACAAAAATTTAGACTGAAGAATGTTGTCACTGAGCAGTGAGTATTCATTCTTTTGTTGTCTTTGTCATGTTTGTATTGTTATGGCCTTACATGTGAAGGTCTGGCAGCAACCTGCGAATGGTCGTGGGGGAGGTTTTCACTCACTATAAATGCTGGCCACCATTGTATTGGTGAAATATTCATGGGTAAAGAATATTGGTAAAACATCGACCAAGGAAATTAAATACATATAGTGCCACTTTATATTGAGGCTTTTTTCAATGGTGGATGAGAGTATGAAAATTAAAAAAATATCATCTGCTTTGTGTAACATGTGGGCTGTATACCAGCAATTGTTCCTGATAAAAACATCAAAAGCTTTGAAAAAAAGGAAAATCATAAAAAAAACATTAGGATTGGGCAAAATTAAGTGCATTTGCGATTTTATTTTTATTTCATTTTGGGTTTTTTTTTAAGCTTCAGCTTGCCCATAAAACACAAAATAAAATTGGTGTTGCCTTAGCTTATTTTCTGAATCTGGCTGGACAGTTGTAAAAGTTATGAGCTGTTATGACCCCAGAGCCTCTTAATGATGCAGTCGCTGAGAGTTCAAGTCCAGCTCATGCTGGCTTCCTCTCAGGCCGTACATGGGAAGGTCTGCCAGCAACCTGCAGATGTACGTGGGTTTTCCCTGGGCTATGTCAAGTTTCCTCCCAATGGAATACTGGCCGCCGTTGTATAAGTGAAATGTTCTTGAGTACGGCATAAAACACCAATCAAGTAAATCAAATAAAAGTTATGAGCACCAACAGAAATGTCATTCAAATTCCATGAGGTCCATTGCTGTGGCCTTTGGACATGATGACTTGAAGAACTGGTACATACAAACCAGGTTGTGAATAGAGGAATACAACAGGTGCTCTATAAATGCACCACTGGCATGCTGGTGACTCACTACTGGCTTGCCTGTAGAGAAGCCTCTCCCTGCTGTATACTGTACAGTGCATGGTAGTTGCTGAGGGTCTTAGGGACAGATGTCTCACTACTGGCATGCCTGTAGAGAAGCCTCTCCCTGCTGTTTACTGTACAGGGCATGTTAGTTGCTGAGGGTCTGGGGACAGATGTCTCACTACTGGCTTGCCTGTAGAGAAGCCTCTCCCTGCTGTATACTGTACAGGGCATGTTAGTCGCTGAGGGTCTGGAGACAGATGTCTCACTACTGGCTTGCCTGTAGAGAAGCCTCTCCCTGCTGTATACTGTACAGGGCATGTTAGTCGCTGAGGGTCTGAGGACAGATGTCTCACTACTGGCTTACATGTAGAGAAGCTCTTTCTGCTGTATACTGTACAGGGCATGTTAGTCGCTGAGGGTCTGAGGACAGATGTCTCACTACTGGCTTGCCTGTAGAGAAGCCTCTCCCTGCTGTATACTATACAGGGCATGTTAGTTGCTGAGGGTCTGAGGACAGATGTCTCACTACTGGCTTACATGTAGAGAAGCCTCTCCATGCTGTATACTGTACAGGGCATGTTAGTTGCTGAGGGTCTGGGGACAGATGTCTCACTGCTGGCTTGCATGTAGAGAAGCCTCTCCCTGCTGTATACTGTACAGGGCATGTTAGTTGCTGAGGGTCTGGGGACAGATGTCTCACTACTGGCTTACATGTAGAGAAGCCTCTCCCTGCTGTATACTATACAGGGCATGTTAGTTGCTGAGGGTCTGGGGACAGATGTCTCACTACTGGCTTGCATGTAAAGAAGCCTCCCTGCTGTATACTGTACAGGGCATGTTAGTTGCTGAGGGTCTGGGGACAGATGTCTCACTACTGGCTTGCATGTAGAGAAGCCTCTCCCTGCTGTATACTGTACAGGGCATGTTAGTTGCTGAGGGTCTGGGGACAGATGTCTCACTACTGGCTTGCCTGTAGAGAAGCCTCTCCCTGCTGTATACTGTACAGGGCATGTTAGTTGCTGAGGGTCTGGGGACAGATGTTTACTACTGGCTTGCATGTAGAGAAGCCTCTCCCTGCTGTATACTGTACAGGGCATGTTAGTCGCTGAGGGTCTGGAGACAGATGTCTCACTACTGGCTTGCCTGTAGAGAAGCCTCTCCCTGCTGTATACTGTATAGGGCATGTTAGTTGCTGAGGGTCTGGGTACTGATGTCTCACCACTGGCTTGCCTGTAGAGAAGCTCTCCCTGCTGTATACTGTACAGGGCATGTTAGTTGCTGAGGGTCTGGGGACAGATGTCTCACCACTGGCTTGCCTGTAGAGAAGCCTCTCCCTGCTGTATACTGTACAGGGCATGTTAGTCGCTGAGTGTCTGGAGACAGATGTCTCACTACTGGCTTGCCTGTAGAGAAGCCTCTCCCTGCTGTATACTGTACAGGGCATGTTAGTCGCTGAGGGTCTGGGGACAGATGTCTCACTACTGGCTTGCCTGTAGAGAAGCCTCTCCCTGCTGAATACTGTACAGGGCATGCTCATTGCTGAGGATCAAGGGACAGTTTTGGTGCCATAAATACATTCACTGTATTTCACCTGAACTTAAGCATTTTTGATGCGACACATTTTTCTGATTAATTTTTCTCTCACCAACGCGGGTCGCTGTGAGTTCAAGTCCAGCTCGTGCTGGCTTCCTCTCCCTCTGTACACTTTTGGTACGTAGGAAGGTCTTCCAGCAACCTGTGGATGGTCGTGGGTTTCTCCCAGGCTCTGCCCAATTTCCACCCACCATAATGCTGGCCGCCGACATAAGTGAAATATATGCTTGAGTACTGCGTAAAAATACCAATCAACTAAATAAATAAATCAAAAGTTTTATTTTAAGGCCTTTATGTTCTTCTGATGTTCATTTTTACATACTAAACTTTAGATGAAATACCGTAGTTGTTCTGTTATTCTATTTGTTCTGACCTAATTCTCTAAAAAACAGCTCTACCAAAGCCAATTACATAATTCTACACAATCCTACACAGTCAATGCAAAATATGCACAAATGACTGTTTCTGTCTTATCACCTCTTTCTTTGACCGCATAGGCGAGAGTTATGTCCCTTTGAACAGGCGGTATATCAAACATCACACCTTACCTCTGATTATTGGTGTGACTTGAATAGGATTTTTGTTACATTTAGTCTACAGGTATCAGACTTCATAAAAACTGTCCCCCACAGGCAATGTATAAGGTTGATGAACCAGTCACAAACAAGCATAATGTTAAAAATTAAAATGGGCAAGATTACCATTTGAAGTTTCAAAGTTACATCAGTGTCTCGGTTTGTTAAATGTTCTTTCTTCATATATGTATTGAGAATTACTTCAATTACTTCAAATAAAATCATGAATCTGACCTGGCCCATATGCCTTACCAAAAACCCATACATGTCAATGTGATCTAACCCAAAACCCATAAATCGGACCTTATCATAAAATCTTACCTGACCTGACCAAAAAACCATAAGTCCTGATCTGACATGACTAAAAAACATAAGTCTGACCTGACCCAAAAACCATATGTGTAATTATGACCTAACCTGAAAAACCATAAATCTAACCTGACTAAAAAAAATATAAATCTGATCTGACATGACTAAAAAAACATAAATCTGACCTGACCCAAACACCATATATGTAAATATGATCTAACCTGAAAACCATAAATCTGACCTGACTAAATCTGACATGGCTAAAGACCATAAGTCTGACCTGACTAAAACAACATAAATTTGACCTAATCATCAATCTCACCTGACCAAAAGAAAAAATCCAAAAAAAAAAAAAATTCTCACGAATAAAACTTTCTTGAGCATTGCATAAATTCATGAACAAGGCAATTGGCATAACTCTGTATACATGTACTTGGTTAACAACCAACACAGTAAATAATTCTCACCTTTATTATCGACTTTATATTTCAGCTACCTGCACGTGAGCGGGGACTCGTACGGCCGCCCGATCCATGGTCAGTATGAGATTAGCGGCTATCCCCATCCCAGTGATCTCAACTACTGGCAGACCGCAGAGGGCATCTTTATCAAACCTGCCGATGACCCGTTACAAAACCTCAAACATGACGAGCTTTAACTAGAATAGGTACTTAACAGAATTTGCTCATTTTATATTTTCACTTGGACGTTTTCACTCGTTATTTAAATATTATGTGGAAAGAGTTATGTTTAAAGTACTGGTAAAGTAAAAGATCGTGTGTGCATTAGTATGGGAAGTACATTGTTTGTGAGCACTTAGATATGATACTTGTTTATGTGGGTCCATATGTCATTTGTTTTATACAAGCGTTTTGACAAGGTTTGATGCACTTAACTGATGGGTATATTTCATATTTTCATATGACAGGTAAATGAATCAATTTTGTCAGTAAATCAAAACTATGTATGTATGTATTATGAATTTCATTTATCTTCTAGCAATGTAAATATATAGGCCTACATTAACAGTTGTTTGAGAGTTCAATTCCACTCTGGGGCAGAATTTGTCTTTATATACTGTACGTAATATGACATTTTTTCGTTGCTTGTTATGATATTAGAACATTGAAACATTGAAAGCGGTGCCCATTTTATGCATTGACTTTTAACCCTGGCTACTTTGTGAGAAATGCCGTTGCTGCCAACACATTTGGTGAAGTCTGTTTGACTGGTTTTATATCTGTGGTACGTGTACTTTGGCACATGACTCTAACTGTACATGTTGTGGCCATTCTATGTTGTGACATCATTCCAGAATACAATGAACAATGTCTCATAATTTGGAAACATTGTGCGGTTTTATTGATATCCATATGTGTGAGCCTATAAATACAACAGATTGTTTCTAAATTGTGCTGACTTTCGTATCTTTGTTGACTAAATATCACGAATTCATGTGTAACTGTTTATTGTATGGTGTGTATGACGCAGTTCTGTCATTATTTCCCGTCTAATGTATCGATGGTATCATATTTAGTGGTGACACATGTTCACGTTTCGGGGAGAAAAGATAAGCCTTTCGGCTTATCACGAGTAGAAACAACATTGTAAACTGTTCCCCAGGTACTTTCTGATGTGTAAACAGTTACAGTTGTGACAAAGCGGGTTATCAGCATATAGTCTTGAAAAAAAAATGGGGCAAAAATGTGTATGATTAGTTGGCAACATTCTGTGTAAATAAAGTTAAGTGTATTTTATTTCATTTCCTGTCTCGTTCTTCGTGTTTCGCACAGAAGTACTATATATCTGGATTATCTCCCTTTGAATGTTTACCCCCGTTGTGCTATTTTCATAAGTACCGAGGTATTTGGCATTTGCTGATTTTTCCTCTACAGATAAAACAGACGGCCATTGTATATATATCTAGATTTTTTTAAATAAGAAGCCTCAGTACTGCAGAGACCGCTTGGGTGGCCTAATGGTTAGAGAGTCCGCCTCGAAGTCGGCAGACCCCGCAGTCAACCCCGGGTCGGGTCATACTAAATACTTTAAAGATCATATATGCTGTCGCCTCTCTTGGCGCCCAGTACTGGAAACATAACAGGTTGGCTCGGTGTCATTATAATGTGACTTGGTTTGGTGTCATGCCTGGTGTCTGCTTCAGTGGAGGTACACTTTGGCGGCGAGGACTCGTCTTGCCACAAGAAGACACAATATATGTACACAGACACCTGATAACCCCTCGTCATACGTGTGGCAAATTGTACAACGTTTAATCCCAAGCATACACAATGCATGCTACGTATATGCACATTTACGCTTGTGTACTTTTATGTAAATATGTCCACATCAACTGGCATCTTGCCGTATATACAAGACATTTGTAAGGATTTGGAAATTGATTGCACTATATTGTCACTGCTGGTGAAGCCTTCATGACAATAAGCGTTGGCGACCACCCGTATGGTTGTTTGCACAGTCTGACGTGCGTTGAAGACAACTGGACTTACACCAGTAGGACGTCAATAACTGTACGCCACACGTGGGAAAGTTTGTCAGGTAATTTGTCGAAACAATCTGGTTCCCTCCATCCATAAAACCAGTGGCTGTTGTACAATTGAAAAAATTCTTGATTATGAAGTCAAATAAAATTAAATATATCAATTGGGAGATGATATATGTTAACTCAAAAGGTTAATCTGTTCATTTTAAAAGAAAGAATTAATGGAATGTTTGTTGTATTTAAGAGAAAAATCTGCGTCAACAGAATACACTCTAGCATCAACTCAGATAACAGACTTTCTATTAAAATTAACAGATTATTTTTTGAATGTTGTTTGAATACCCTGACTGATGGTCACGTCTATACCGGTGTAAAACGGTCACAGAGGCGGTGTACATGTTTGCATAAGTTGTGAATGCAAATAATCGTTGCGGCCCTAATTAAATGTACCCACTTCAGGCGGGAATAAAAAGGGGAATTCCCTTACGCTGGCTAAAAGGGGGAAAAAGCTATGAAACCGACATCGCGGTCAATGGGAGATTGTTACGGGATATACATGTATGCCGTAAAAGCCCAAATTGCAGTAAAAACGTATCCGTTTTCTGACGTAACGCCGCAGTGTTTGTATATACCTACGTGCTTTGACGGAGCACACATACAACAGAAAGTTTGTACAGGAAAGAGTAATAGAGTAGACTTTGGACAGATTTGCTGACGGCGGAGAGGAGTTTTACGGAGTTTGGCATTGCTGCTAATACTGGATCATGCCAGGTTGAATCGAGTGCTGGCTAGTTCGGCTGTCACTTTAAGTCAGTGGGATTGTGATGTAGGCCTATGCCGGCGGTGAGTGGGGGTTTTGGGCGGCTTTGAGAACATTTGCTCCAGGCATAAGCATAACCACCATGGTATAATTTTAAAAAAAAGAAGTAATGAGTAACTTATGAAACGCCAATATCGAATTCAAAATATATATGCACAAGTAAATTTTCAAGGACTAACGGCTTTCTCTTGTGAATGTCGATGGTAGGAACTTTGCTCAGAAATATCCACTTATAGCAGCAATTAACAAGGCGACAAATGCATTGAACTTCTTACTTCTTTCAGCGCATGCGACGCTCCCAACGTTCGCTTTTCATCACTGCCACCACTAGCAAATTTTGTACAGAAATCTTGAACAACAACGAGGTCACTGGGATCACGGTGATGAGACAGGAAGTAATCTCAGACACCACTAAAACTCTGCCCCAAACTTTGTTTCTAATAATATAATACACACACGCTTTCTCTTTATTTAATGTAGGCACATTATGATTCTAGCCAACATGATAGATGCTGATTAAATAGTCCTGAGTGAGGATACTAGTGTTGAGGCTAAGCTTAAACAAGCCGAGAATCGCGCAGGGTCCAAAGGTCATGCTTGTCGAGTGGTGGCAGTGATGTAAAGCTGGCGTAGAGAGTGGCGCTTACGCTGAGAGAGTATGGCAGGCTATACTTCCCTGTATCACACAAAAGAGCAGGTAATCCTGAACTAACTCTGGTCCTGGATTATATGACTCGCCATACAACAGCAGAATGAATAAAATATTAGATTATGTTCATACAGTCGTCATGCATACAGATACATCCAATGTCGTGGTATTAATTATTACTGGGAAAACATGTACATGTATAGGATACATTCATGCATATATTAGCATATCGCCTATCATACATGTACATTGACGTTTAGCCTACAAAAGGGAAACCGAATGTACAGATCGGCTCGATGGCAAACTGGTGTGCTGTGGCTGGGTGGGTTGTCCTGTGCATGCGTGTGTACGGGATGGCGTTCTAGTTGGGCAGCATTATAGGTATATGTATATTGGTGGGACTGATGCTAGTATAATCTAATTTACTGGTGTCGTCCATAAGAAATAAAGTAAGGGAGAATGTGTGTGAATCTTTATTCCTGGGGTTCAGGAACTTCAGGTCATTCGCCTTTTATACTGGGTAGGAGTGAATCTTGTCCGGTGCCCTCGACATGGTGTTTTAGTGAAGCAGCTTTATAAATGTTTGTGAGACCTTGCTGGCAATATGCGGTTGACGTGGGGTATCTTATGAAATCTAACGAACGATATATATATATATATATATATATATATATATATATATATATATATATATATATATATATATATATATATATATATATATATATATATATATATATATATATATATATATATATATATATATATGCATTATATATTACATAAGTAAACTGTCATGTACATTGCCATGGTCTCTCCTCTGAATTTTATTTTATCATGAAGAGGACATTTTCTTCTATTTGAACTCTTTTTATCTAAAAATCAATACATCAGCAACAACAAAACCATAAAATAAATTACGACAATGGAGTCGTGTAACATATAATTATATACGACAACTGGAATGTGTAATGGCGACGACGACAACGTCAGATATATAATTACGCCGACGAAAACATAATTGCGGCAAGGACAACATGAATCAACAACATATAATTAATAAACAACATATAATTACGACAATGAGAATATTAAATACGCAATTTAGCCTACATCACAATGAAAATAACACGCTCACTGACGCCATAGCTTCAGTACTGTAGATATAACAATGGTTCATCTGGAAAACAATGCCCTAGTCTATTGTATATGATCCACACGTTAATTCACAATATCGACTACATCGGATTTCCTTGCGCATGTACATATAAATACCGCATGCGCCCGATAGGTCAAAAAAAAACACACACACACACACGCGGTATACGCATGACAAATTTTCACACTCTCAAAAACTTCATCTGTTAATTTTAACAAAAATTTGTTGCCAGAGTGCATGGCGCTAGAACGTATTCTGTTATAATAACACAATACTGTGTCGTATATTCCACATTCTGTTATTCTACTATAATCTTGATGTTGAATTTATATTAGCTGTCAGTAGACTTATAGATATACTGTACTATATGTGGCGGCCAAGCCGTTAGAGCGTCGGCCGCATGAGAAGAATGGCGAGGCTTCAGTTTGAGTCGGGTTATGTCAGGCTTCAAAAATGTGCGTCAGCTATGCACTGACTCTTGTACGCTCGGGAAAAAAGACAAAGGATAGGCTTGCTTGTCGGACTGATCAGGCTTAATTACAAATATATGGGGCGACAAGTCCCAAGGTAATAGGGCAAGCCCTTCAAATGACGGGGCACCACTGGTGTTTATGCTGTGAACTTCCAACGACAGGCCGCCAATTCTGGTTTATACGATGTGGCCTTCCAGCATCGGGGCGCCAATTGTGGCGTACATGCCGTGGCCTTCCATCGCTGTGGCCTTTTAGTAAATACGACGCTGTGGCCGACGGGGCGCCAAGTCTGATGTATACATGCACTGCCTCATCTCTATATTTCTACTTTCCTGTCTCGAAATTTTCACTTTTTCCCCGTCAGTTTTTTTTTTTTCATCGTGACACAAAGAGCCTTCCGTATACAGGCCTACATGAATGATGAAGCAAATGCTATGTCTAGCCGATGTCAAAATTGTATAAAAGCGATGTGATTGTGGCAGGCCTGTGATAGACCTATTTACTGACCTATCTTCTGGGTGAAAACTTGAGTGATAATTACAAACTTGTTACGCACACAGTTTGTCGATATGCATCACTGACTTGGGTTTTGTAAAGGCTTTGGAGTTTTAATGAGCTCGTTTTCGTAGAACGTATAAGTGAGAAAAACAATAAGAAAAATACTACAATTATGCCAGCCTAAGGTGAAATATTGTCAACTACAAGGTCTGCATTATATTCACAATACCGGCATAAGGTGGAATATTGTCTACTACAAGGTCTCTATTATATTCACAATACCAGCATAAGGTGGAATATTGTCTACTACAAGGTCTCTATTATATTCACAATACCAGCATAAGGTGGAATATTGTCTACTACAAGGTCTCTATTATATTCACAATACCAGCATAAGGTGGAATATTGTCTACTACAAGGTCTCTATTATATTCACAATACCAGCATAAGGTGGAATATTGTCTACTACAAGGTCTCTATTATATTCACAATACCAGCATAAGGTGAAATATTGTCTACTACAAGGTCTGCATTATATTCACAATACCAGCATAAAGTGAAATATTGTCTACTACAAGGTCTCTATTATATTCACAAGACCAGCATAAGGTGGAATATTGTCTACTACAAGGTCTCTATTATATTCACAATACCAGCATAAGGTGGAATATTGTCTACTACAAGGTCTCTATTATATTCACAATACCAGCATAAGGTGGAATATTGTCTACTACAAGGTCTCTATTATATTCACAATACCAGCATCAGGTGGAATATTGTCTACTACAAGGTCTCTATTATATTCACAAGACCAGCATAAGGTGGAATATTGTCTACTACAAGGTCTCTTTTATGTTTACAATACCAGCAAAAGGTGGAATATTATCTACTACAAGGTCCCTATTATATTCACAAGACCAGCATAAGGTGGAATATTGTCTACTACAAGGTCTGCATTATATTCACAATACCAGCATCAGGTGGAATATTGTCTACTACAAGGTCTCTATTATATTCACAATACCAGCATAAGGTGGAATATTGTCTACTACAAGGTCTCTATTATATTCACAGTACCAGCATAAGGTGGAATATTGTCTACTACAAGGTCTGCATTATATTCACAAGACCAGCATAAGGTGGAATATTGTCTACTACAAGGTCTCTTTTATATTTACAATACCAGCAAAAGGTGGAATATTATCTACTACAAGGTCTGCATTATATTCACAATACCAGCATAAGGTGGAATATTGTCTACTACAAGGTCTGCATTATATTCACAATACCAGCAGAACGCGATATATTGTCTACTACAAGGTCTCTATTATATTCACAATACCAGCAGAACGCGATATATTGTCTACTATTACGTTTGCATTATATGTGAGCGAGACAAAAAGTAAATTTACAAATACGTCATTAGAGTTAAAGTACATTTGCCGTTTTGCGAACAGGTTTATGGTAACGGAAATGTCACACAACGCACTTTCCTTCCTCCAGGCACGTGTCTGGTGGACATCAGACATGCGCACATCCTGTCCACACCCTGTCTTCCGCCTGTGGTTTTAAACTCGCTCACAATTATTGCTGTTGTACCGGTATATTGTACTTAACTATAATTGTATATGTTTATGCGCCACTTGTCTGAGTGTGTGTGTGTGTGTGTGGGGGGGGGGGGGGGGGGGGGGGGGCGAGTGGGGGGTGGATATATGTATCCCAAAATAGGATACCCATGTGCTCTGCCCCGCTTTCCCCTCACCATAATGCTTACTGCAGTCTTGTAAGTGAAATATTCTTGAGTGCGGCGTAAAACTCCAATCGATCAAGTAAATAAATAAATAAATAAATAAATAAAAACATAGGATAGACCATATACTGCAACGACGACCATAACATTTAACAGGGACCTTAGGTTCCCATATATTATCAGTTTTTGAAAAAAATCATGTCCTACAATTTGAAATTTGAATCTCACGATCCTGCATATGATTGGTCCGTTCGAGACACAAAGACAGCTTACGTAATAAAATGCACTGTCTGTTGTATTATCGTGGATTTCTTCTTTCTGCCGCATGACCAAAAGCACTATTTGGTTTAAAATGTATGGTTTACAAATCAAATAAATCTAGACAAATCTCGATAGGCGTAATTATGGTAAGCAATCAAAGGATTCCAAAGGATTGTGTATGAAGGGAATATCACTCCCACGTTGTGTACACACACACACACACACACACACACACACACGCACACAAATATATATATATATATATATATATATATATATATATATATATATATATGTGTGTGTGTGTGTGTGCGCGTGTGCGTGTGTGTGCGTGTGCGTGTGCGTGTGTGTGTGTCTATATTCGGTTGAACTCATACAGTGAGTTTTACGACTATAGGTGTGAGTTTTACTTTATGCATGCTCAGTAGAATCTCGTACTATTTAGCTAGAATTTGGAGATAAAAATTCTGTACAAAAATCACGTCATGATAAGCTCAATAGGCTCATACATATTCATATACATATGATAGAGGCTCAATAGGCTCATACATATTCATATACATATGATAGAGGCTCAATAGGCTCATACATATTCATATACATATGATAAAGGCTCAATAGGCTCATACATATTCATATACATATGATAGAGGCTCAATAGGCTCATACATATTCATATACATATGAAAAACAATCAATCAACCAACCAACCAATCAATCAACCAATCAACCAACAGACTGACAAAGTCAGTCAATCAGTCAACTATCCATTGATTAGTTATGTCATGATACTTGATCCTTGGTTCTCAGTGTTAGTTTTAGATGAATAAAAAAACTCCTCATAGAGAGACTTAAATATCTTTCATTGGCAAAGTTTTATTCGCGAGTGTTATACAAGTTCCCAATAAGGAGAAAATAAAAAAGGACAAAATCAACAAAATACAATAAAGAACGACAAAATACATATTAAATGTCAATTGTACATCGTTGTTGAAACCCAAACAAACATAAATGTATACATTCACTGCTGACAACTCAGTCAAGAATGTAAACAAAATAAACGTCATGTATTTAGCGCACGTCAGTTGTCATGTATTTCAAAACACACGTTGTCTATACAGTACAAATCTTAGTAAACACTCGGTTTACACTATGGGCAACACTCCAGACATGTCCCATATTTGCTCAAATGCTTATGTGTCAACATAAATGTTGGCATTGGGACAGTATTTAAATACATAACATATTGCATAACATACGACTGTGACCACAGGATACCATTTGTCAGGTACAATTACAGAATTTAACCAACTCGTGCCAACATTGATTCGATTCGATTTTTATCGCAAGATAGAAATTGTATGAAGAGATATTGTCCTAACGAAAGTCTATTCAACAATTCCCACAGTGAGATTAGCTGATTTCGAAATTCGGGTTTAATGTGCAATCCATTTGAGCAAGTTCTAAACTTTGAAATCGTAGGAGCACTCAGACGACGGACTTAACAAGGAATCACACGTAATGTACACATGTGAACAACGTGTAGGGCCTATAATGGTATTCAACAACTACATCCGCAAAAAATAACTGCTTCAGTAAAAGGGTAAAACCTCACTATATGCAATTATATCGCACATCAAAGAATTATCAGGACGAATATGGACATCCTTGAAACTGGTCATTAATTATTCTGAGTGAACAAACGGGGTTTGTGTAGTTAAGGTGGTTAAAACAGCACTTTGATCCATAACAAAACATCCACTCACATCGTGCAATGTACATTCTATCCCAGAACGCAATGAGTAAAGTGTATAGGTTACCTTTCAATAACATTCAATGGAGACAAAATAAATTAAATGTGGCAACATTTACGTAACATGATTTATTCCATTTATTCTATAATGTTTAATAAATACACTATCAACTGGCCATCAAAGAGAAGGGTGGAGCACGGCAAGTATGCGGCATGAAAAACCTACGATGACCTCGTCTTCGCCTCCAGTCTTGGTCTGGGTCTTGGTCAAACACTCAGACCGGATGTTCGTTGGTCGATTAACTCACCGTTGTCACGCACGCTTTGGAACTATTAATGTTTTTAATGACTGACGCTACAACGTCAACGTAGCACGAGCTTTGACGCCAAGTAATACATGAACACCAAATTGGACGCCAAGGTCACAACGTTTGCCAAGCTGCTGTAGCAGTGCCAACGTATAAACCGTTTGTGAATCTCGCGGTATTTGGCGTTTTCTTTGCTGTAAGACCGGCTGTCAATCTTCCCGACCACGCTGGACACGCCCATTTTAGTTTCGGCGTCACAACGTTCCATCATCGCGCTGATCGTGCCAGGGGCGAAAACAAGGCAGTTGGCAAAAGCTGCTAAGCAACCAATTCCTAACACACAGACCTGTAAATAGAACAGGAAAAAACATGGAATAAGCGTTTGTTATTATGAACTGTCTTTTCTGACAATTAACAAGTGAGTAGAACCGGTGCAACAGGTGGGGGATTGGGAAGTTTTCTTTCCTGTGTACATACGATATTGTTTTTACTACGATAAAAGGAAGTTCATGGGATAATTTCCAATAACAGCTTAATAAAATGTTAACATTTATTCATAATAATTATGGAAGATGAATTCCTGTTTTGTTTTTATATGTTTTATTTGTTTCAAACGTGTACATGTTGTTTTTGGACGGTTTTGTTTATTCAACAGTATGACAGTTGCGCTCCTTGTAATGGATAATTTAATGCTGAACTATGGTATAATTTTTGCCGAAAATATTGATAGGATTAGACATTTTATTTGACAAATGTCCATTTACATCTTGATAGGTCAGTTCTCTATACTGTTTTCAAATCATGGCCGTAAAATTTTTATCGTGAATTTTTGCTTACCTGTACTAGTTGCGAAAGCGTCCAGGTATCGGCTTTGAGCGTCAAGAGGTAGGTTGCCATGGTGATAACAGACATGGTGAGGCTGAGAAGGAAGAAGAGAGGAAACAGCTGGCTCTGGACCTCACCAAACATCTGGCGAGGTAAGGCGCGGAACATGACGAACCCTAGAAAAAAAGAAGAAAGAGTTAGTGCGGGGGTGACCATTTGCTGTGGGTACCTCGTAGATCACGTGATCTGACGCAGAATGGGACAGGTAGCGTTACCCTTTTGCAAAGGTGACGAAGATCAATCTTTCGACGTTGTGTAAGTGTTTAAATGATATAACATTTAAAAGGCTGTAAAACATCAGTGCCAACATTCTAAAATGTTACGCCGTGTAACGAGTGTCATTAAGCTGTAACATAATTTTTGATTACAAGATTTCATAATGAACGACACAACATATATAGGTATTGATTTAACATCAGATAATCTCAGATTACAACATTATCCAAGCATTTCGCAAACTGTTAATTTTTGAACTCTTCAGAAATTGTTTTTACCCGGCATTATAAATGCTTACCCCCATCAATACCAAAATTTTGTACTTAACATTATTAAAGCTATACATAACATTTAAGTCTTGAGAAAGTATAAAGGAGTGAGGGAAAGGCGCAACACGGATTTGAACTCTCAGCTTATATGTAAATATCACACTGCGATAAAACCAAGCTTTTTAAATCACGACAAACGTTTAACTATGATTTCTCTTATGAATATGTTCACATATTCGCGCAATGCACCAAATTTGTTCGCAGATACTTCGCAGATATAGTAGAACAAAAGAGTGCCATTGCAACATTCTTAATCTGTTAAACTCCACTGCACAGTTGTCAGAAAAGTCTGGAAACTGCTCACTCACCAGCAATGAACGTCACCCAAAGCTGTGACCCGAAATGAAGGGCCAAACTGCCTATTAGGACGAAGTGGATGAGGGTGATGGGGAAGTCGACGACATCTTTGCTCCAGTACAACAGTACACTGAGAACGACGACAGCCGCTGTGGAGGACTGGATCTGGGGTTGGGTCAACCTGCACAACATAATATTTACTTATTTATTTATTTATTCATTCTACAATTAGTAATTTAAAATCTAAATATTTCCTTAAAACATTTAACACTGTGCAAAAGTATCATATTTATTTAGTTAGATATTTAACTGATTGTTTTACGTCATGTTTAAGAATTTTCCACTTGCATGGTGGCCGTCCGTTTTATGGGCGGAGAGTACCGATCTATACACTCAGTGTAACTTTGGTAATTTGCTGATAAACTTCCCCACGTGTGAGGTACAGATACTGGCACCATATCGGTGGAAGACAAGTGGTTTTGAATGAAAGCTGAATTGAAAAAAAAAAAAAAAAGCAGCCTTATAAACGGCGGCGACCAACTCTCCGTGAACTACATGTAACAGTGAGAGCCGGGGATTCTATAAATTCTCTTTCAGATGAGACTGAAAAAGTTATTATTATTACTCTGTAAATCGCCCTTTATTAGCATTTAGACGAGCTTGTAATTAACAATAATTAGTTTAATTAGAGTTTGCTAATGGTGTCAACCAAATTATTCTGTTTCGTGCGTATCCTCTTACACGCTGACAATTTCTATCACCATACTTGGATTACGACCATGGAGTCTATTAGTGTCTCTTTCCAGTGATTTTAATGGATAGTCAAACAGCTTAAGAGAATCAGAGGTAATATTGTGCATGGTTTGTAGCAATTGCTTGCATTCTAAAATATTTTTTGTATTGTACTTGATATTGACAATAAACAGCATCGTCCCATGAACGTTGGTTGTGAGCTGAAAGTAAAGATCGTATACTTTCATGAGAAGTTTACTTGTTTCTAAACACGTGTTCGTTTAGAAACAAAAAAAAAATATATATATATATATATATATATATATAGACCCTGAGATTCTCAAGACAACTCACACAGTAGGTCTACGTGTACAGGCTTACATATCGTCAATACGGGGCTACATGTTAGTTAAAATGACCGATGCAACCTTCAAAGACGTACAATGACCTCAATCGATTCTGTCTTTGGGAAGGTATTACAAGTTGTGTCTAGTCGGAAATGGCCTGTGAAAGTTGACCTAGGAACCACCATCATCTGTGTACATACAGTGCACTCAGTGCAAAGTGCTTATCATATACCAAATGGATTTACCATAGTCGTATCACGAAATCAGGTCATTATCATTCATATGACCCACTCCCCTTCAGTGCAAGCGTCCCAAAGACCCTCTATTCGCATATATGCCTCTGCGGTTAAGCAGTGTTAGGAGGTACCCATATATCGACGCCTTGGCACCCAATCTTTATAAGGATGCTAACGCTCAAAACTGGAGATTTATTTTCTGTATCCAGCGTAACAATTTGCAGGAGGGATAAAACAGGACCAGGCCTATTTCACAGAGAAGTTAATGAGAAATGTTTTTTTTCTATATCTTTTATCATATAAAATCTTATAATATGCTTATTTTCTGCAGAGTATGTGATGGTCCTGTCTGATTACCCGTCATATTCAAACACTACATCCGTCCATATCTCAATAGCATTTAATTTTATTTCCAAACAAATTACTGTTTATTCACCTGGCCAATGTTAAATGCACCTCTACTGAATACAAGTTAATCCAGCTTTAGACCACCTGATCGGGCACATATTAGTACTGTATGTAATGTTACTCAGGTGTAACTAATCGTCCTGTGTGGTGGGCTACACAAGGATTTCAGCTTCAACGAAAATGTTTAGCTTCAAAGCCTCATATTTGTATCGACCAGATCGCACTCACTGATAAATTGCCACTAACCATTCCACATAACTTCCGTTTGTGGAAGTCCCATTTGTTCGCATTTAGTTGCTTACAAATCGCGATGTTATTACTTGTTGCTTTGGATCAGGACGAAAGTACTTCGATATACAGTATTTGCTGGGTATGAGTCGAAACACAAAACGAAGCATGGACCTGTTTTTAAGTTTCTTCGCTCTTGTTGTGTATTTTAGAATCTGTGCATTAACCAAAAAGGAGGTTCTGGGTCAATAATTGCAAGGGCAATTCTCAAAACGAAGTTTAACACAAATCACCGACTAAGAAACTAAGAAAGTATACAATGTAAGAAATAAGTCAACTGTTTTCAATAGAGTTGGAAATACCCAAGGAATGATCTAAGCCAATGGGTGGAATCGGTACTCAAATCTTGTAATCGTTGGAATTGATGTACTCAAAGTGACAATATGTTCAGCACGAGGCAAATTTACATTCCGTGACATGAGGAAAAATCTAGAACTGTTGTGAAGGGGAGCGCCAAAGATTTAGAGAAAACCGAACCTGAGAATAAAGCTTCATTCCTTCACTTGTATCATTCAATCTACCCGGTTGCTTATGATATGCTTTCTTCTCGCTCTGATGGCTTTCACTGCGTTCCCCTCGTTCACCTCGACAGTTTACTTGACACAAGTGGGCGTTTGAGCTAAATTTTTGTGTGTCTGGATTCTGTATCAGTATGTTTCTAACCGACTTTAAAAGCTCTACTTTCGTGCACCCAGCCATCCTTAATTCCCAGTTTTTGTGTGCAGCAAAATCCAAACAGGAAGATGTGTCTGGAGCGGGTGATTTCTGGATGATTGCTAGAGAAAACACACCGGCACTCTAGACATTAGTTTCCAGTCTTTTGCTTGTGTGCAGATTGAAGCAGCTCTTTGAGATTTTTGATGCATTTTATTTCTAACGAGTAGATTTTTTTTACATATAACTAAATATTTGTTCAAATGTTTGTACTTAACGCGCACGCACGATTGCTTCAGTCTGGCGTTGAACGAAGGCATGGAAATGTGACTGACTGGCGTCGCAAAGAGAAGGCGAATCGAATTTGCCTTTACTCACTCAAACCCATTTTCTTAAGAGGTCGATCAGTTGGATCAAATCCAGTGTCGATCAGTTCGATATATCTTAGGCCCAGGCTGTTTTATAATACTTCAGAATATTAAAATCATTAATAATAACAATATCTGTATTTGACGAATTATGCTTAAACAATTTAGATAAAATTCGTCCTTTCCCAAGGCATTCGCAAAAAAAGTGAATAATATACACACATTGTTAGGACTGACTATTGCACACTTCACTGCTCATGGTATACCATAATACGTGAGACAGAGCCGGTGTAATTGTTGCCGTGGTGCAAAGTGCAGATGTAAGGAAAGGTGTTGATATGTGACGCACGGAGACCTATGCATTTTCGTTAATAAGGATGAACTATTAAACTCGGCTTGGAGCACGTCAACGTTTCTGCCACGTCAATTAGGCCCGTTATATAGCGGTCTTCGCCTGCAGACATGAGTCATGCATCTTACGTGTGTAAAGCTCTCAGTACAGGCCTCATCAGTGCAAACTACTTCACATCGTAAACATCACTATATCACATTTACATTTATATATCATTACCACTGCGTTATTTCGATGTTACGAACTTTGAACTTAAACGTTGTTGTTTAGAGAAGGTATACATACACAAATATACAATAGACGTACACAAGCGTGCAAGGTAAGTAAACACATCATTACCCAAAGGCGATGTAGGCCAGAAAAGTGATGACACAGTGTCTATGTCGAAGCTGCGCTTATTGTGTCCTGTAACTCCGTACTTGTACCACTTCCTATTGTGTCATGTAACTCCATACTTGTACCACTTCCTATTGTTTTTTTTAATGGATTGGTGTTTTACGCCGTACTCAAGAATATTTCACTTATACGACGGCGGCCAGCATTATGATGGGAGAAAACCGGGCAGAGCCCGCTGGAAACCCACAACCATCCGCAGGCTGCTGACAGACATTCCCATATACGGCCGGAGAGGAAGCCAGCATGAGCTGGACTTGAACTCACAGCGACCCCATTGATGAGAGACTCCTGGTTCATTACGCTGCGCTAGCGCGCTAACTAACTTCCTATTGTGTCGTGTAATTACGAACTTCCACCACTTTCTATTGCGTCGTGTAACTCCGCACTTGTACCACTTCCTATTGTGTCGTGTAATCCAGCCCTTGTGTATATATATATATATATATATATATATATATATATATATATATATATATATATATATATATATATAGTTGTTTAACGCATCGTTGTCAGAATAGTATAAACTTCACACGAATAATGCATGGGTTCCCATTGTATACATAATTTTTCGGTATTTCGACTAAAATTAGGCGATATAACCTATATATAGAAAACAATACTTCTATTTGCAACCATTCCGTTTACATGTTACAGTTATACAGCTTAAGACGTAGACCTAATAAAAACAATGGCAGTTTTTATGCTTGGCTAGACAACCTACAGACTGACGGCAGAGCAGCGAAAGACATTTTTATTTAGTATCAAAAATTATCCTTATAGCGCAGTAAATATTTTTAAATACCTTTAATTAACTTTTTTCTCCACTTACCTGATATGCATAATTTGATGTTAGCAAGTCCAAGTGTGTTTCAAGCTTCTTCCTCTGACAATGCAAATTATTCCGGTACGTAAATCAGCTGGTTAGCTTCACAAGATCAATAGATTAGATGCTCCTCGCTTCGATGTATGCTGAGGAATGTTCACGTGGCACAGGTAAGAAAGTCCTTACAAATCACCGGACACAACAGATATTCAATTTCGTATTCAAGTGCACAAGGCTGAGGTATGGCCCTGCAGATTCCCTTTTTAAACAGTCTCTCTTGATGCCAGTTGTGTAAGATATAAGGGGGTTCGGCTGGAATCGCGGACGATGATTGGCTGGTGTGGATTACGAACTCCATTCTGATTGGTGGCCGAATATTTGTGAGTTGTGTCGTAGTTCCGATACAAGGGCGTTTGGAAATGGGATGAGACACTGGACAACGTGTGCGTTTGTGTGTGACGGCGGGAAGACAGAAGAGGGGAGGGGGGGAGTAAGGGAAGATGGGTCAATGACAGATAGACAATGTGCACACTCTGTAACACTCTACTTCTTAGCACCGCAAATAAAAACGAAATCCGTACAAAGTTCACCGGGTTAAGCGACAAAAGAAGCGTACCGTCTTCGCTGTAGAGGCCTATCCAGGGGGAGTCCTGCACGTCGTCCGTCTATCAACGTACGGAGTATGGATAGCGGGCCTGGCGAGGAAGGTTACGTGCTGCACAGCAGGTCTGAGCCTCCCTTGTGAGCGTGGATACACAAACTCTGCCAGTCACGGACGACATGGTCGATGAAAAACGGCTTTGTGTTTCATCATCTTTTCTGAATGACCTTACCGAAGCACCTTGTTGTCTACGTGCGGTCAGTTCTTCTGCCGGAACTTGAACTTTTGACACCGCGGTTTGCGTTGATGTATTTAAATTTATTTTGAACAAGTAAGCACCAGATTAAGAAAATGCAAAAATACTAATTTATTCAGTTTTGAACTCATTAATGCATGTTTCTCTCCGCCCAAGGGTTATCTGAGCTTTGTCCAGAGTAAAATTTTAGGTTTATGCAAAAGGTAATATTTAACAGAATTAGCAGGACTTTCGCTTGACAAATTCTTGGCAGATTTTCGTTTTAGCACCGAATATCTTTTGAGTGCTTAATGTTCAACGAATTGTGTGGTTTGACATTTACGAATTCTTGTAGTTTGCACGTTATACCCACGACAATGAATCAACGGGCCACTTAATCAGTGAACCAGTCCATCAGGTGACAAAGGATAAAGCTTACTTCGGATTGAAATAGTCAATTTTTTATTTCAAAATTTATCGGCAGGGTTGTTTCAAAACGGGTCAATACTTATTCAAAAATGTGTTTCATTTCAAAACTGATATTTTTTCAGAAATAGCTCTTACAGACCTTTCGTTGCCTTGCCCTATATTGGAAAGGGATCCTCCGTAGCTCAGTTGGTTAGCGCGCTAGCGCAGCATAGTGACCCAGGGGCCTCTCACCAATGCGGTAACTTTGAGTTCAAGTCCAGCTCATGCTGGCTTCCTCTCCAGCCCTACGTGAGGTCTGTCAGCAACCTGCGGATGGTCGTGGGTTTGCACCGGGCTCTGCACGGTTTCCTCCCACCATAATGCTGGCCGCCGTCGTATAAGTGAGATATTCTAGAGTACGGCTTAAAACATCAAATAAATAAATAAATATATTGAAAAGGTTGATGTATCGATGTATAGTCAAAGGTGCTTCCATGGATAGACTGGGAAATAAATCTGTAAAATACAGTCCAAATATATATATATATATATATATATATATATATATATATATATATATATATATTATAAAATGAGAGGATATATTGCATATCAATGAGCCAAAGTTATTAATATTCGATGCGTTTATTTAAACATTATATCAAGAACACTGAGCAATCTGATGAAAAGAAGCGATATAAGTTTAAGTTTTGATTTAATCAGTCGAATTAACGTGTGGAAAATGAAGACTTTGAATATAAATTGCGAAATGTTCAGCAGAGGGGTCCATGTGGCGGTCATACAAAACGCGAGCAGGGTACTGACGATCCCTTTGATGTCTCGTGAACAGCTTAACCATATATTCCTTGTTCATTCACGTCTATACCATCATATTTTTGAGAAATACTTATACACAAACTTGAAAGGAAAAAGAAAGAACGAGTTTGAAGCCACAAAAAGCAGTGCATGTACGTACTGTCTTTGTACATTTGTGAACCAGGAAGCAGTTGTCGACTCCAGCATGAGAATGATGCCTTTCAAATCGGAATAAAAAGGAAACAATGCATTGTTATGTAAATCATTTTCTTTGAATTCATTCAAATGCTGGGTGAATGCTTGTGGTTTAACGTCATACTTAACAATTTTTGAGTCATATGACACTTCTTTATTAAGGCGGGATAAATAGATATGTATCTCATATAGATTTTCTCCGGTATGAACGCACGGTGTCCCTTTGAGTACACCATTTAATAAATTTAATGAATACGACATTCTTATTTACATCAGATAGGATAATGATTTCTACAATTTCGAACTTTATTTATTTATTTGTATTATTTGAATATTTCACTTATACGATGGTGGCCAGCATTATGGTGGGAAGAAGCCGAACAGAAACCCATGACCATCCACAGGTTGCTGACAGACTTTTCCACTTACGACTAGCATAAGGTGGACTTGAACTCACGGCGACCGCATTGTTGAGAGACCCCTAGGTCATTACGCCGCACTGGTACGCGCCCCACCCCCACCATGTTCCGCTTTAGGATGGTCTTGACCGACAATCACTTTGATGTCTCTGGCGGATGATACCTGTATAAACCATAATAAATACCTGAGGATCAGTGTCAATAAATACACGTTACACTTTTGCCCTCACATATGCAAGCATGTACTAATGGGAGAAGTTTTGAACCCTTGATAATACCAGTGTGCACATATGTTAACTGTACCGCGGTATACAGAGTTGATCTTAGTTCTCGAAGAAAAAACCTTTGTGATATCAAAAGTCTAGTTGGCCTATGTATACATCTGTGTAGCCTCACAGTTTCTTAATTTACACATGTATATTCTATCCACGCTATAGCTTCAGTATTGCCGAAATGGGGTTATTACCATTTATTCATTCATTCTCAGTAGACCCTACCGCGTGGGTGTTATACCCGAATGTTTGAAACGCAAGGGTCAAGGGTTCACGTATATGGTATATAGAATAAAGTGTCAGACAGAGTTCTCGGGAGTTTCGCGTGTTGGCGCTCGCGCATATATACTGCGTTGGGGTCAGAACCCTGGTGGTACACGGCCTTCGCGCATATGCGTTGGGCAAATGGAGCGTACTCCTATGTTAGCTTTAGACATGAATTGACCATTTCACGGGAAGAAGAAGAATAATTCATTTAACCTGTAAATATATACAGAAATTACATTACTAATGTAGTAATTCATGTTTCTACATTTTAATTTGGTTGTATTATTTCACATTAATCGCCAAATCACAGCAGTTTGTACAGAAAATAAGCAGATATGAACAAATGGCTTTTAAAATTATTCTCCAAAGTTTACTGAACTGTCTCAGATGTCAACATAATTAACTGCATTGACAGAAATTTTTTTCTGTTGCTTTCGTTGGGTGCACTTTTACCTCTACTCTCTTCCTTCCTCCTTTTTCTAACTCTTAATTTATTTCTCTCTTCGACAAACAGTCGGGGGGCATGCAATGCACGCCCCTGTCCACGATGGCTGTATAAAGCTATATTTAATTAAATTTTTATACGCACTGGTGACGGTTTCTTATTCGCTGTTCAAAATGTGTACAACTCTTGTCCCATTATCGTCTACGATAGCCTATTCATCGATCGTTGTAAGGGCAATGCACGCCCCTGTCCACGACGGCTGTATAAAACTATATTTAATTAAATTTTTATACGCACTGGTGACGGTTTCTTATTCGCTGTTCAAAATGTGTACAACTCTTGTCCCATTATCGTCTACGATAGCCTATTCATCGATCGTTGTAAGGGCTGTACAACAATATATGCATGACAGCTCAGTTAGCGCAGAGATACTGATGCTCGGGAGAATACGTCATCACTCGCCACTTACAACGATGCTGCCCGAACATTCCCGATCGCTGACGTACATCAACAGATGGTAAAATGTAGGTCAGGCTGAATATTTGTATATTTTCATATCTCTCTACGCGTGCTGTTAGGCACATGGAAAAACGTGTTACTGTGCTATAGGTTACTACAGACATAGATCACAACACACGGGTGCACTTCGACTTAAAATGATATTCCCCTTGGCCGAGTTTGGATGTTGAAATTAGGCAGCTGTTCTGCACACCGTGGGCTATAAGCATATATATACACATGTACATCCCAGAAGACTAATAACTTCATTTTCAAGATGGCGAAAAAAAAATGTGATGACGTAATCTTTCCCCGGTCCATTGCTCAGGTGCCGTCTGATGCACAGAGGCGGTGTGTGTGACACGAATAGTTACGTATATATTTCAGACTTTATTCTGCAGTACATGCGAGAACATTCCATCGGTTTAAAAAAAGAAGTTCAACCACCTGAAGCCTTACTATATTTTAGGCATAGAGAAAAGTCACGATGTGGATACACTAAATTGTTCTTAAACAAAAATTTCACCTTGAGCATGGCGCTGAGCACCAATCAAAAAAGTCAATGGCCTAAATAAATCAATCAAAATATACTGAACAAAAATATAAAGACACGAAGCAATTTTATATTATTTTCTCTCAGTATATAATAACGTGTTAATTCAGAAATTAGGGTACAGTTAGTATTCATTATCAAATATGGCTTCAATTTCCACCAGATTGTCACATTTTACGGCAATAATCCAGGGACTATGGCAGAGTAAAAACAGAGTGGTCGGTAATCACAGTTCACGCTCTTCGTGATGCTAACGTTGGACACACTTGGTATTGGGTGCAGTCAACTGTGATAACCGACCACTCTGTTTTCACGCTGTCATAGCTCCTGGATTATTGCCCTAAATTGTGAACATATGGTGGAAAACTGACGCCACAACTGATAATGAATAATTATCGTAATTGTTGAGCTACCATATTTTTGTTGAGTATAGTTCAGATGCCATGGGCACACAAATTGCTTGTTTAACCATCTATGCCTCGTTGATCACCATGTTCCACATGCACTCATCGTACATTTTTGAATTTCATTACGCTACCTGCGGATAGTCGTGGGTTTCCTCCGGGCTGTGCTCGCTTTCCACCCACCATAATGCCGTCGTGTAAGTGAAATAGTCTTGAGTACGGCGTAAAGCACCAATCAAATAAATAAATAAATAATTAAAAAAAAAAAATAAATAAATAATTTCATTACATTTTATTACTGCACAGCAGTAGCAAGATAAATGTTGTCGAATATATGACATTTCTCTATGTACGATACAGTATCAGTTTCATGGTTCTACGGGACCTGAAAGTTACTACTTTTTAAGTATTCATATGAAGAGAATCCCTTATTGAGATAAACTGACAAGAAGCCGGATTTCATCGGTTACGTGTGGTCAACTGACACGTTGTCCTCCCTGCTCTGGTTTTACTCTATGTATGCTGATGTCTTTAAGATCAACATCAATTCAGATTTCAAACAGCAACATTGTTATACATGCACTCCCAATGTTAATACGGAATACAGCGCCAAACCACTGCTTTTATTTATACCAGTTCAAACTTATTTAAATTTCCTTGATTATGTTTAATGATTAAGTGCATACTTTAGTTGGATTTTTTTTCACCGTTTTGACAATATAACATCCAAATTTCAATTAATGCATTTGATTTAATGCAGCGTAAATTTAGCATCTCACGTTGGAATGAAGTGTTTGATATCTTGGAGCTCCATAATTCAAAGTCTATAGTGCGATCACGTGCTCAAATGCAGCTCCTGCGTGATAGTTCGACTGCAGCTTTCAGTCAGGAGACATGGCAGGTACATGGTCAAGGGCGGTGGTTTTCAGCGAGCTTCCACCTATCAGCCGCCGTTATAAGTGAAATATTCAAGAGTAGAACCAGCGGATGGTCGCGGGTTTCTTCCGCTCTCCACACGATTTCTTCCCAAGATAATGTTTTCCGCAGTCGTATTATTCTTGAGTGGGGCGTAAAACTCCAATCAAATAAATAAATAAATAAATAATAAATAAATAAGTATTCAAGAGTAAAGCGTTAAACCAAAACAATAAATAAATCCGTACGGGTCCATAAAATATGACTAAAATGTGAATATTGGATTTATAGACGAGTAAGTTTATAATAGATTGTCTTCACAATCACGTGACATAGATACATGTACAACGCCCATCCTCAGTTTGTTACTCAGAGGTATATGTATCATATATTGTGTCAAGAAGAGATGACGAAGGATGATAGTATATACCTTCGATCAGTTACGACTAACAGGTATATGTATATATATATATTGGGGTACAGTTATAGGCCTACATTGAATTATAATACTCGACAATTCAAAGGAGACTCATAAAATGTCACATAAGAATCATACAAGTCTACACAAGACCATAAAATGGAGCACTTTGGTTTTAGGTACATATAAGTACATATATGGTGGAATGGTGGCTCGTTTTATGCATGTTTACACACCAAGGCGGTGCTCAGCATGCAAAGCCTACGTGGGTCATGTGACGTCACGCGCGAGACAGTGTGACCTACTAATCGTTGGCCTGTGTCAAATTCTTTTGAATATCTGCTTCCTCATAGCTACAGGCGTATTGTGCACCTGGGGCATTGGGTCAGGGGTTTAGAAATGTGTGAAAGGATTGAACACTTATACGTTTGACGTCACATTGCATCGACATGACGTGAATTATGCAATTTTGTGCAACAGATGAGAGTACTTAGCCAATTTTCGAAATGCGTGTGTGTACAGGCGGGTTTACTTGCGTGGGTAGAAGCTGTAACACGTTGCATTGTTGGTTAACTTAGTAGAGCTTGGTAACCGCGCAAACAAACAGGCCATACGTTACAAATGACTTGCGCCACACAAATAATCAGCCGATGGTGAAATATGCAGATTCATCAAAATTTTGGGTGTGGTTCTATGTATGTACAACGTAAGCTCCGTGTTATGTGTGGAACTAATTTTGTGACCCTTTTTATGCACGCCCCGAGATATCAAAATATATTTATCATAAGGACATGCCGAAATTTAGCAAACAAACGAGCACGTTTAATATATGCTGACTCATTAAACTGAACGGGGGTTGTTCTATAGGAGACAAGGGTATTCATAATTCTAAGAGACATATTTTATTTACATTTTATGAGCTATATTGGGTAAGGTCAAGTTAGTTCATGGACAGATTTTTACTTGAGCTTGTGGTAGGACTGCATCAAATTTATACAAGTAAAAAAGTTGTCGTAATCCAGTAGACCCGATCCACTGATATTAATTTATTTATTTGATTGGTTTTTTACGCCGTACTCAAGAATATTTCACTTATACGACGCCGGCCAGCATTATGGTGGGAGGAAAGCGTGCAGAGCCCGGTGGGAAACCCACGACCATCCGCAGGTTGCTCCAAGACCTTCCCACTTGCGACAGGAGAGGAAGCCAGCATGAGCTGAACTTGAACTCACAGCGACCGCATTGGTGAGAGACTCCTGGTGTCGTTACGCTGTGCTAGCGCGCTAACGAACTGAGCCACGGAGCCCCCCCCCCCCCTCCCCTCCAGCCCGATCCACTGATAAGTTTCAGGTAATACATATGTAGTGTAACTCCGAAAAACAAGATTCATTTTGAATCAATAATTCAGCATTTTATTGCGCCTACACTCCCCATATAGCCCTATATATATGTCGTTGCTGGCTATTTTATATTACTCCTGATGATGGCATAATAAAATGCTGAAATATTGAGTCAAAAAGAAGCTTTCGTTTTTCTGAGCTACACTACTTGTGTACTACCAAAATGATTATCAGTTTCAGTGAATAAATGTGTTGAAGTACATTGTAAGAATCATTACGAATATTGGTTAAATGGTTATTTCTGGCGCCAAAATTCAGTCTAAGGCAGTCTTTAATTAAGGCGTGTAGGTCAAAATTTCAAACACACAGCTACAGTGGAAACGTTTTGCTCTTAGAAGTGTAAAATTTGTACACTGATTGTATACTACAGAACATCGCAGGCATCAATCACAATTTCATTTTTATCCGATTCTTAATTGTTTTTTAAGCACTTGCGATTTATGAATGAAGTCTTAAGTTGCTTGAGTTCTGGTCGATTCTGTTCGAAAACACATGCACATAGTGTATTATGACATTGGGCGTCATGTCTGGTTTCATGGACATGGCGATTTAGTAACAGCCATAACAGGACACCCTCGCGATCATATGTGATCCCTGTACCTATAGCTTCCGGGTAATGTCAAGGTGTCGCAAGGCTTGTGCTGTTTTGGTCACCTTGGCGAGATTTTGCACAATTCCAAATTTACGCAAGCCACAAATTAAATTACACAGCATAGAACTTATTCAGTGTCTATTATTATACAGTGACAAAGCCTGTTATTCGAATGACACAGGTAGACGCTGTCACGCAAATGCTAATCAAGAATGAGCATTACGACATAACGGCATGTACATGCATCACCCTCCATTGAATACTGATCCGATTTCACGACAAACCCTGTATGAAAAAAAAGAATAATATTATTGTCAAGGATGTGTCGAGTCATCATATTTCGTAATACCGGTATCTTATCTGTCTTGTGATTAGTATCCTTAGGCCTACTTTTGCTGTTGTTGTATTCCTTGGTAATGTCGCCTATTACGGATTGCTCACCTCCCTTTCAGGTAGCATTGCCTATATACACTCATATTTCACAGTCACGATTTACTGATTCAGCGGGTTTAGTAGGTCAAACTCCACACAGCGATTGTTCCACCTCCTTCATCCGACACTTCGGACAGATTTAAGGTCAGTCGAGGACGTAGATATTCCTTTACTGTATTCATGTTGGAAATTTGTTAAATTCATCTCAAAAAATGTGTCCCCTGCATCACGTGCAGTTTGAACTTTGTTCTACTGCATATAACCCTCTGAACAATGAGGTTTAGTGAGGTTCCTACCCGGTGTCACCTACTTACAACCTTTGACCGCCGTCGTACACTGTGTGAAATATGCGTGAGCACTCTATTTATAATAAATAAATAAATAAATAAACAAATAAATAAATAATGTGTATACTTATTTAAATGATATTAAAACAACAAAATGACATTTTTCTGAATGCACATATGTATTATGGTACATAAATATACTAGTAAGGCTATATATATATATATATATATATATATATATATATATATATATATATACACACACATGTATATGTGTATATAAATAGAGAGAGAGAGAGAGAACATCTATTGTGAATAATCAATGGTTATACAGGTCTATATACACTCTCATGGGTATAACTGGGAAGAAGAAAACATCATGCCGCGAGAGCGTGCATGCATAATGCGCAGTGTGTGTATACGTCCAACCTCGTGTCGTCGTCATATTAAAGTCGTCGCTGGATCTACATGTACTTAGGTGTCGTGTGTAAAATGACACCAGTAGCACCTATTCCGTATTCATGAAGACCTATTCGTGGAAGAACTCATCACGGTCTATGACGTCAGCTGAATATTCCGCCTTATATGAAGAACCGCGCGTCGATGTTGGAAAGTTCGTGAAACACGTTTCGTTCCTGTTTAAATTTAAACAGGAACTAAAATTTAAAATCAGTGACTATACCAGCAATGTTCTGACCAAACTGAGGAAAAAGAAATAAAACAGTTATACAAACATTTCTGGTAATTTGAAGTATATGGTATATATATATATTATTTATATAGACACTTACTTAAATATAGTTCTACATTTCAAACTACAATATATTTCGAACTCGAATTAAAACTAACGTTTATACAATGCATGTAGAATGCTATTGCTTTCACAAATTTATATTCCCTAAGTCAAGTTTCCCCAGATAAACATGTTCTGTTGACTTCGTTTTCAAATGTTTCCCAACATATGTAAATTACTGACGAACTCCCCCCCCCCCCCATACCAATCAGTACATTTACATGCATACAAACCATAGTAGAAGTTAAGTGGTATTCAACGAACGCTACAGTGCGCAAATTGTCTTCGACTGTCCATTGCCATTAAAGCCCTACAAGCGGAGAGAGCGGAGGTATCGACAAAGTCTCTTTTCAGTTAGGTCTAAGACACATCCAACTACGCATGAAGATGATCTTTTCAAATTGTCCAAAGCAAAAACTCAAATTTTCAAAAGCAGTCCAGGGTTTCAGATAAAAAAATGTAAACAGTTAACAATTATGCCTAAAAAAAACACTACAAAATTTATAATTACACACTTTGGAAACAATAAAATTGTTATCATTCCTTTCAGTTTTAATGAGAATACATGTAAGACGGTAACCACAATATACTATTGGTTATAGTTATTGGTATTAAATCAGAGGTGTCTCGGGGGAGGCCCCTCGGTAACCCAGGTAGACGCGCACATAATACTAAAGGCGTATAATCGTGTATTAACACTGTGCCGGTATTTTCAGCCAATCTGCATATGCCAAACAAGGAAGCATGACAGAGCAAATCTTATATATATTTATACTAAGAAGTAAAATACAATAGTTATTTCACGACAGGGACACGTAGACCAAGTAAATGCGTATAAATGGGTGGATATTTTCTATATATATTATAATAAGCATAGCTGCATTAAATCAACATGTCACCTGGGTCCTTCATTTCATTTTTTTTAAAAGGAACTTAAGGCTGTAATTTACATTCACCCTTGGAATATATAATAATGCACATTATAATCAATTCAAGGTGAATCTTCGACTCAAAGACAGCGGCACAACAACTCCGTATCTCCCTTTATGTGCGATGCTGGAGTCAGTTAGTATAATGAAATCAGGTGATCAATAAATTAAACCATGAATCAATGAGCGAGTCAGATAATCAAATGATCAGACACCAGTCAGACAACACAGGGTCAGACAGTCACGAGAGTCAGGCACCTGTGAGTCACTCAGTAAGTGTTAGACACCAGTGATTTCGACAGTCAGATAATCAACCACCAGTGAGTCAGAGAGTCAGATAATCAGGCACCAGTGAGTCAGAAAGTCAGACAGTCAGATAATCAGGCACCGGTGAGTCAGACAGTTAGACAACCAGGGGCCAGTGAGTCACACAGTCAGATAATCAGGCACAAGTGAGTCAGACAGTTAGATAACCAGGGACCAGTGAGTCAGACAGTCAGAGAATCAGGCACCAGTGAGTCAGTTAGTCAGGTATCAGTAAGATATTCATGTATCAATAGGCCTTACTGATATTTTGTCATATGCTGAAATCTGCTGTAATTACACATTTCAAACAGTTCGGTTTCATAAAACCATTATTATGTAATTTCGCACTATTTACTCGAAAACAACTTACTATGTATTGACTGCTAACTCTCTACCAGTGTTCATGATCGAACATAGTGCGCATGTCCAGATATTTATTGTCAGGGACCGATAGCACAAACCATTACAAAATCTGAATTTAAGATATCATTTTATACATTTTTATACCAGCTTATTTTTTGGCTTGGAAATTAAAATTTTGTCCACCCCTCAATGTTATCTTTAAAAAAAATGTGTCCAAATTTCAGCTTTCAGTACAAAACCTAACCATTGTCAGGAGCTTTTCAATTTTGACTTAGCCTAAGTCAAAAATGGCTTTGTGGAATCGGCCCCAGGTGCCAGCGATCTTAAACTTAAATCCACATTTCAAATCATTTTAAAATTGTTATTTCTGATGTAAGAAGGTCAAAATATTACATTGAGGACGTAACTTCTGGGTAAGTTATTGTGCAACAAATTTCGCCTTAAATAACAGAAAGGAACTTCCAAAATACACTGATTAAAACTTTGACTTAAGTGTAACATCGCTTCGTAACAACCCCGGGTCCTGATCCATATTTTCTCGAATAATGGTCAGTTAAGATGCGACTAACATTGGCAGGATTCATATATAATCTTATATGTTATGAAGGAATTTGATCCCTTATACGTGGACATGTAGGCCTGTACCAACGACTGCAACGTTAGTCTTCATGATGGCATTAACACCGATCTAATGAATGGACACCTACCTATTTGTTTTCTTTCGTACAGCTAGTACAGCTATACGTGCGTAGACCGACATGTGAACATGCCAGTATCTGCATGTATACAGGTTGTGCACCTGTTAGCCTACTAGACGATCATGTTATTTAAGGCGTGGGGTTGATAGAGGCTACTAATACTCCCCTCCCCCCTCCTCACCCCATCTACTGAATATGCAGAATAAAAAAAAACATGTGATAGTTAAAAAATTAGAATTAATGGAAAAAAATTCAACTTACTCGAATTTATCTGTCCCCATCCTTTAAAAGAAACCATGATAACAAAAACTGTTTTATTCATTGATTTTATTTTATTCGTGTTTTTACACCGTACTTAAGAATATTTCACTTATACGACGGCGGCTGGCATTATGGTAGGAATACCCTCAACCATCCGCAGGTTGCTGTCAGAATCTATGTTGACTTGGCATGTATTTAAATGTATATACTTATACATATTTATTCTACAGGTTATGGGTCGACTCTGCCGGTTTCCACCCACCATAATGCTGGCCGCCGTCGAATAAGTGAAATATTCTTGAGTACGGCGTAAAACACCAAGCAAATAAATAAATGAATTCTACAGGTTACGGTGGAAATCCGGAACCTCTGAACTTCTGTTCTCATTTCATTATTGGATACATTTTCTACATCTGCTTTTTAAGATACTTTTTGCATGGCTGTTTTTAAAAGACCAGTCGTCTCATCTCTGGAGACGCCTGCGTGAGGATGAAGAAATGTTCATAGGCTGGTATCATTGTCCAATCTCGTCTGAGCCGGCTATTACAAGATTGTTCCATATTTTGACCTTCACTCAAGGTTAGTTTTTTTTGTTGACATGTCAGTGTACTTCGGGATGATTGTTAAAGAAAAAATGAGTCATGCTTTATCTCTACTTTGTTATAACGATTTACAATCAGCAGGCTTCTAAATTTGAAATGTATCTACCTCGTCTCTGTACCGTAGGATCACGTGAAAAGACACTTGGGCACTTTGTTTTGATTCTGTCGAGCAGTAACGCCTCTCACTGTGACGTCTGCAAATACGGTCATTTGATTGGCTTGCTAAGTATAGTAGCCAATCGTAGGGTATAGAATGTTCTAGAATAAAAACCGTGTCAGCTGAGAGAGAACGTGATTCGAAGTAAACACACGGCGATGAAAACATCGAAGCTCCGAGTTGGAGCCAGTTTGTTATAAATTCATGACAGAATCGTCTGCAAAAATTTCACAGGCTGGACTAGTGGAGAAGGTTGGAACGCTGAGCGACAAAATGTCCAAGGTAAGAGCGTTAAAACGATCGTTTCGGGCTTTGTTTGCGAGTCTGTGTGACTGTAGCGTACAGGTTGTTGTTGTAATCTGTAATCAAAACAACGATGTCGCTTAGACATATTGGTTTTGCAATGTTTTACCTCAATCGTCCTAGCTGTCTGTCAGCGGGCTTGTAGAAAGTTTTGATGAATAACTAAAAATAGAATTTAGAAATAAATTTCTATTTGTTGAGATTGTGGAATCGTTGTTCTCAAATTTCAATCCGAGAACGACGATTCCACAGTCTGTGTTTACCTCGAAATGTCAGTCAGTCAGTCACGTTCATTGTTATCATTCAGCTGTTAGTTCTACTGTTTCGTAATGTAAACAAATACAGTCTAAGAAGCCTATGAATACGATTAAACAATGTTACTAACCATAGATATTCAGTTCCTTATTGTATCTTTTGTGGTATAGTCAGTGCCTATAAGCCTTCATTGTATTTTTTGGGGTATAGTCAGTGCCTATGTAAGCCTACATTGTATTTTTTTGTGGTATAGTCAGCACCTATGTAGGCCTACATTGTATTTTTTGTGGTGTAGTCAGCACCTATGTAGGCCTACATTGTATTTTTTATGGTATAGTCAGTACCTATGTAGGCTTACATTGTATTTTTGTGGATGGTACTGATAGTAGTGCTGTATTCCCTAGTCAGTGTTTTTGTGATTTAGTGTCAGTTCTGTTCATTATGGCGATTTCATGAGGACAGCCTGACCAGTGAGAGGTATAAAATCTGTAGATTAATTTGCATAAATGTGAAAGAACAGAATTGAGAACGAAATGTCAGGCCTCATACAACATGCGAAATGACATAATAATTGTTGTACGAAACCGAACTATTTGAAATTGCAGCAGATTTCAGCATATGATAAAATATCAGTAAGGTCTGTCGATAAATGAACATCTTACCGATGCCTGACTCTCTCACTGTCTGACTCACCAATGCCTGACTCTCTCTCTGTCTGACTCACCAATGCCTGACTCTCTCACTGTCTGACTCACCGATGCCTGACTCTCTCACTGTCTGACTCACTGTTGCCTGGCTCTCTCACTGCCTGACTCACTGTTGCCTGACTCTCTCACTGTCTGACTGACTGATACCTGGCTCTCTCACCGTCTGACTCACTGGTGCCTGGCCCTGTGCATATGTCAAAACTGTATAATCATAAGGCTGCTGTCCTGATCTATATATGTGTGTGTTAAGTTTATTGAGCTTGATACGTGTAACACCTAGGTGTTATAATGTTTGTCTTCTATCAATTTAACAGAAATCAACAAATGAGACCTCAACAAAGAGAGTGGGGAAGCGTGGCAGAAGACCGTCTAAGGTAGATGTGAAAGTAAAGTTAGAAAGGAGTCGTCAAAGT
Source organism: Liolophura sinensis (assembly GCF_032854445.1). Taxonomy (NCBI): domain Eukaryota; kingdom Metazoa; phylum Mollusca; class Polyplacophora; order Chitonida; family Chitonidae; genus Liolophura; species Liolophura sinensis. Next base: position 8,757,189 of record NC_088297.1, on the reverse strand, counting down.
GCAAGAGAATGTCGGGCGCGGAAAAAGCTCCGATACCAGTATCTTGAGGAGTTAGTGAACAGCCGAGAAAAGGCAGTGTATGCACTGCGATCAGAGCTGGAGCAAGTGAGTATATGTTTTTATTATTTTAACTCCTATTATTTAACCGTGTTTTGAAGAGTTTTGATACCATTTATGCACATTAAATACAGACACTTAAATGTGTGGTAGAAATAAAGTGAACATGGAAATTCCAACAAAACAAACACCACAATTTTTTCCAGATGTTTTTTTTTTTTTTTAAATTGCGTGGGTTTTGAATCACATTCAATACCTACGCCGCGTTTTATAAGGCCGCGTTTTAGAAAGTAATGTTACCGATACCCTGAGGGCACAAACACTTCTGCTGTCCATGCATAAAGTTTGTTTCCAATGACATTCACATACATTCATGTAACACAAATGTTTCCTGGAATGAAGGAACAACTTTAGCAGGCGTGTAATATTACATTGTACACAACATATCAGTGGTTAAGAAGATGTGATATGACATTGTACACAACATATCAGTGGTTAAGAAGATGTGATATGACACTGTACACAACATATCAGTGGTTAAGTAGATATGATATTACATTGTAAACAACATATCAGTGGTTAAGAAGCTCTACAGGCATTTTAGCTTGGTAAGCATTTTGAAATGAAGTCATACATTGTGCTGATGAAGTCATCTCTTATTGATAGTACACCAAAAAAAAAAGAAAAAAGAAAAGAAAGTCAGAAGAATACTTTCATATAAGTTTTGGCTTGGCGTCTTGATAATTATGAAATTACGGTATGTGTAGGTCTTCTTGTGTCAGGTATATATGCAGGTACAAACTAGCCTTCTAGATCATTTCAGTCTGATGTTCCATTCATTTCCTCACTATTCTTGATCACTTATATGTGTACCCATAGGGATCATCATTTGCCCTACTTCACAACTTGAAAAAATTAATTCAGAACCAGCTCCTTAGCTAAGTATGTATTATGATGCAGTGTTAAGTAGTATCATTCACATACCAGCAATAGGTATGGATATACAGGGATGTCCTTCAAAAAGTGGGACTGCAAACGCCTTTTAGAGTTATCTCCCCTTATCTTAGACTTTTCTGAAGGATTTTGTAGAAGTTCTTCACATGTATGGTAGCTAAACCAATCTGGGCAAAGAATCTAAAGTTGAGTTAGGAAATCCTTGAAGAACAGGTGTGAATATGAAACTTGTGCCTTTTCTGATTGCGTAAAAAGAAAAACTGTATTTAGGGACGAAGTGAGAAATAAGTAATTTATACAGTATGATTTACCTGTGTGTTTTTGATTTCTGTCATGTCATGGTGTCTACAGACTGACCGTATTTATAATAAATTTATTTGAGTGACTTTTTCATGAAAATGGTAAAGAAAAAGACCGTGGGAAGGGTGGGGGATTTTCTGTTGTTGTCTCAACATGGAAGAACACAATACCGTCTTAGGACAACGTACTTGTATTTAGCTTTTCCTTTCATGGGAGGATTAAAGTAAATAAGTATTTAGAAATAGAAAAGATTTCCAGCAAATCTAACGAATTATCTGCCGTATAGAAATTCTTCAAAAGCCATTTTTCAGTTTTCACAGCCTGTTCATAGTTGCATTAAAGTCAGCATGAATGTTTTGTATTATGATACTGAAGATTTTGTTGCCGTCACTCTGTATATCACAGCAGGTACTCTGCCCTTGAAAAATAAAATATGGATTTTATGCTATGTTATTGTGAGGAACAAGAAAAGACAGCAGAAGAAAAAAAAAAAAATAAAATAAAAAGGAAGAAAAAAAAATGAACAAAAGAAAGGAGAAAAAAGCCAAGAAGCCAAAGGAAAAAAAAAAAAAAAAAGCAGGATAAGAAGTGCAAGCAAACGAAGATAAAATGAAAGAGATAAAATAAGAAAGGAAAGCGAGGAATCACGATGAACCTTGGAAGAAGAGAATTCGAGGATTTCATTCTGGAGCTTCATGGATCTGAAGCTGGTTATGTGGTGAGAGGCAAAGAGGAGAACGAATTTTGGAGGAGATGGATACAGCCAAGGTTTGCATGTGTACCAGACTTTGCTCAGTGTGTGTTCTAAATGTGAACTAGACTTGGTCAAAGCTTGCTGGTTCTGGTTACAGATTTCGGGGTTTATGGTGATGTTGGAATTTCTGAGTTTGCTAATGGGCAATAAGTCATATGTACTGTACTTCATCGAAATGGAGATGTATGAGGCCCAAGTTATGTGCTCTGTAAGATCAGACGTGAATTTCATGTGATGTGGATTACAAGGCTGGAAAATACGTGTATTAAACTGGAAGACGCAAATCTTCACTTTACGTGACAGAAATCAACAATGTTTGTATTTCAAGTCTTGGAGGTGGAGCCCTGGTTGAAGTGTCTGTTGTAATGTTTCTTGCAAAGGTGGCGACACAACAGTGCCCAAGCGTACATGTATATCTGAGTGTCAGAGGTTGTCTCCAAGCGCCTGGAAGTCACACGTATTATTGGCGTTGTACAGTTGTATTGCAGTGCTGTACAGTTGTAGTTTCAGTTTGTGATACTGTGTGATAGTCAAAGTGAAATTATAACAGGTCATTCAAATGTGCAGTGACTGACGTCATGAGAAATTACCAGAGATATCATTGCGAGTAGTATTACAAAGAACTCCAGCCAAACTCCTGTCTAAGCAGTTGCCACAGTTCAGTTGTTTTCGTGAAAGCTGCGAGAGGTTTGAGATGTGCAAGATGTTACAAGTCATGTTACATGAAGGAAGACTGTCACAGGTGACCAAGATATATTTCGAATGCAGGCTGAAAGTTACAAAGATGTGTTATATTTGCACTCTTCAAAGATCAGAGATCGAGAGCCTTGGTGATGTAGCAAAATAACATGCATATTGAATGGCAGAAGCATTACTTATGGATAACAACTCCTGGATTTTTTGTGTTGGTGACGTTCCGATGAAGGTTCTTACATCGTTATCAAACCATATGCATGTCCCCTGTGAGTTTACTTGTTAGCTTGCATCACAAGGGATGCAGGTAGGAAAAATAGTAAATATTTTCACAGAACAGCTTTGTGACTGTTTGATTCAGTGATGAGGATGATATGGCCAGAAAGATTTTGGATGCTCAAGGATTGTGTCTGGATTTCACCTTAAAAGTGAGAAAGGACCTGTTGCTGAAAAAGAATTGAAGTTCACTGAACAAAAGATAAGCCTGCATGTGTTCATTTCATAACATTATGGATAACAGAGCAAAGATTTCAAAGAAGCAAGATTTTATCAACATGTCGAAAAAAAAAAAATGAAGTTAAAAAGCAGAAAAAATTTCTTGACACAGTGCATATTATTGTTAGCCACAGAAACATCCAGCTCAACCGGACGTTCCTTACTCATGGTTGACCTCAGAGTACTTTTCCACTTTGACCTCTGTTGAATCTTATATATTTTATTGGGTCAAAAATGCTAACTGAATAATATAAGAGTGTACCTGTACTAAAACTTCTAGTCAATACATGCTAAAGTTGATACATTACACATATTTGGTATTGACGTCACCATATATTATCTGTACACCCTAAGATCAAATTAAAATAAAACAACACAGAAAGGGAAAAAAAATGCATAAATGGTTTCAATATATACCCCCTTCCAATGCTACATGTAATAGTGTGAAATTTTGAAGAATAACATTTTGTTCCTTGTTTCAAGAGCACTTTATCCTTGTGTTCCATCATCATGCCCCTGAGTCCAGAGTAATGCATGCCATAACCTGGGAGCATGTGAGCATGTGTATGATGTTTTGTTTTTCATCTCGAATATCCTGTGTTACAGTTCAGAGAAGTGTGTGAGGCTATTGACAATGGTCACATCCCTGAAGGAATTGAAAGTCTCTTGGCTTCATCTGCCACACCTGCAAACCAAAAAAGAAAATCTCAAAAGCCTGTCGTGAAAGCTGAAAGCGACAGCGAAGAAACTCCGTATGATATCCTAATGGATGTCCTCGGAAAGCCGGGGACAAGCCAGCAATTCGGAGAAACCTCAAAAAGTTCACCTGTTGGAAGCGATGGCCGGTCGTCACATACTGATGACCTCAAAGAAATGTCCCCTTCATCGTCTTCCAGTGAGTCATTGCAGAGTTCAAGTTGTTCCCCAATTACACCCACCCAGGAGGATCCAAGGACGACAAGTTTTTTGAACATTTTGGATGATATTCGCGGAACTTCCATCTCTGTGAGTGATACTGGAAACAGTTTTGATATGGCGGTTGGTGCTCCATACGAATTTGGAGCCATCGCTTCTCCGAATGTTGCTGTTCAGATGTCTCCCCCTTCCGTATTCCGTCATTTGCCCCCAGATGGCAACCACACAACAAGCAGTTCATCATCCTACAACAGAAATGTTAGTATGGATGTTGATCCAGCCTTTCAGGATGCCATCAACTCCGAGGCATCTGTCAGCCAAATTGTTTCCGGAAACTCTGGAGGACAACCAGTGTTTCTGGACGCCACTCCTGCGTCTGCACCGATGTTGTGCGGCACCGATAGCATATTTTATGCTACACCGTCAGTCTCCACGTCGTCGCCACAACCGTTTTTGTATGAGCTGAACGTATCGGCTGTGGGACAGGTGACCGGGGATGCCCAGCATGACGCCAAACTCTTGAACCATTTCAAAACTACGTCATCATGGTATCCCAGTGCCGTACACGACCAACCCACCAATCAGATCGTAACAAATGCGCCTTGTCCGGAGGATATACAGGAAATACTCTTGTCTACACAAGAATTGTCGTGAGAAGCAATTAGACAATTGTATTTGTGTAGAAATTGACGCGAAAGTCTACTTGAATGTCAGAAGTGATACATTCTGCATTCAGAGTTCGGTATCACTGACGGAGAGCATGTGCATTAATGCTTTCTGCTACAAATATTGTTCATGCATGTTAAAGACACAGCACTGCACCTTAAGAAGAAGCATGGTAGGATGCAAAGAAGAGTGAAGAGTTCAGGAAGAAGGGTGAAGAGGAGTCCATGAAGAGTCCGTGAAGAGGGGTACAGGATTCTCTCGGGGAAATGCTGTCAGTGCCATAGGAAAAGGATTTTGAAGCTCCGAAAGGGTACTCTCCTATTTATTGACTATGAGCACACAGATTACATTGTGACCTCCGAGAACTAATCAGCTGTAAACCTGTATTGTAACCTTAAATTCAGAAGATAATAGAGTAGTGCCTTTATTTTGTTCATTTCAAATTCCCTCGAAACTTAGGAATCTCAAAACATAGAAATTTTCATTTTGCACATTGTTTTTCTTCAAGTTTACAAAAACACACATTCTCAGTTGAATGATTTGCACATTTCTAATTTTCAGTAACATGAATGTAAAATAATTGTATACATATATTTATTTATTTATTTATTTATTTGTAAATCACATTTTTCTGGCTTGAAATTACTGACCAAGGACAAGGTTAAGTGAAGGCTTTGTTGAGTAAAAGATATTCTAATAGAGCATACTTTAAACTTTCTTTGAGAGTATTTCATTAGCTATGACATTGATTTACCTAATATGACAGAGTATTATATTTTGAAACTACGTATTTTGGAAGCAATATACATTTAACCTGTACTTTCGTTCCCTTGATTCCATTCCTTAACATGTAGTTAATGTAATGTCCATAGAATTCAACAGTAGAGCATTCAAAATTTATTATACAATTTTAATCCTGGATAATTCTCTCTGATTAAAAGCGACAGTACCAATTTTGTAAGATCTGATTTGACCGATTAACAACCGTTTTTATAGACCAAGGAGTCTGCGGGGTCGGGTTGGGGATGACTTACTGTACATGTACGTGGAGTAGCAGTAATTGTATGGCTTCAAACTCCATGTATTTGTGTGCTAGCCTTTATCAGAGACACATTTTCACCAAAAATTTTAATTGTTCAATACAATATATGTATATATATATATATATATATATATATATATATATATATATATATATATATATATATCTGCATAGGTTTTCTCTACAGAAGAAATAAGATATTTTTCCCCAGTCTTTAATATTACAAATCAAAGAAGGACTTGGTACATTATTTATTTATTTTTCTATTTTAAACATTAACTTGAATTAGATTTGCCATTCTTCTGATATATTAAGTTACATCCAGCATATGTGCCATAACCTTATACATGTATATACACTGCATGCTATACCTGTATGTGTGTAAATACAAACTTGGCCTTGCATGGGAAGGCCTGCTAGCAACTTGCGGATGGTAGTGGGTATCCCCTGGGCTCTGCCCAGTTTCCTCCCACTGTAAGGTTGGCGGCCGTTGTATACGTGAAATACTCCCGAGTACGGTGTAAAACACCAATCAAATAAATAAGTAAATAAATAAATATAAGGCCAAGATAGCAAGCTATGAAGATGATCCACCATGTGACAGCCCAGACTCATTCACTTAGCCGTATAATTTTGTTACACACGAGTCATAGTTTTTTTTTTTCTTTTCTTTAGTTTGGATAAAATATTTTTGTAGTTCAAAATTAAAATGTTGAACAAGATGTCTTTAGTCTACATATACATGTTCATGCACAGTATAACACAGCAAAATGTGAGTCACTTCATACTGTACATAGGTCAATTGTTGAGTGCAGCATGAAACAGTAATCAGATGAAGAAAATGTGTCTGTTCAGTTTTTAATATATGATATTAAATGATAAGTATGATACAGGTGTAGTGCTTAAATCACCATTAAGTTAGCATTAAGGTTTTTGGTTAATGCAGAAGACATTTTAATGAGCAATCAGCCAAACATTCTATGATAAATCATGTAGAATTTTGTTACACTCAGATAACCACATTAATATCAGATTTGTATTTTAGAATTCAGGAGGAAAAAAAGCTTAAATTTCAATGCTCACTTGCCGTTTTTTGTCTTTATTTTTTTTTAAATTTACACATTTCTATTTTATTTACTTTTTTTTCAAATTTGACATTTTATACAGTGTAAGTGAAACCTATTTTACATCTTGTCAGATACATTTATTTTGCTAAAACAGTGAAAGGGCTAAGCATGTGAAACTGAAGCTAGGTAGGTCACCTAAAGATGTAAATTCTGTGAACTAGGACTTCCAAGAAATGTGAACGAAAGGGAAAAAAGTTAAGGCAGGTTGAGCGAATTATGAAATGGAAAGCTGAGGCCTTTTGTTTCTGTACCTTTTTGCTTTTCAGATTTTCCCACACACTTAAACTCTACACTAATGTATTAAAAATATTCTATATACTTCATTGCCAGTTACGTACCCCTGGCAATGAACACATTTTTATGGACGTTTTCAGGTTTTGTTTTACTTCTAACGTGCCATTTTTTTATACCAAGAATAATGACTAATTTTGTTACGAGCATGCCTTTAGTGCTGTTTTATTGAATAAATTATTTACATACATGTATTGAATGCTATAAGGCGGTCATAGTATCTATTTTTATGGAGTGTACAGAACAGCACACATACATATGTAGGCCGCTGTCACTTTTTCTGTTTTCCAAAGGCTTTATTTGTCATGTAAATTATCACAAATTGCACGTATATTATTATTATTATTATTATTATTACATGTTTTATAATTGTTATTACATTTTGTTAAGTATTTTCAGTCATTTTCAACGCAAATTGTTAACAGTTAGACTAGCATGAGTTAAAGTTTGTTTTATGAATTTATGGTTCAAATTTATATTGAAAGTCATTTAAAAAGAGTTATATATATATATATATATATATATAAATATATATATTGTTATATACGTGTATTTATTTAGTGCTATGTCAATGAAGTTGTGAGTACAAAAAGTAAAGACATCTAAGTATTATACCAGAATGGTGCACACATTTACATTGCTTGTTCAAATAAAAAGACTGCTTGTGAAAATCTGGGTGAGGTGTGTATTTGTTTTCTTTTTGTTCTTTGTTGTTGTTGTTGTTGTTTTAATTAATTTATTGTTTTTGGGCAGTGGTAATATACATATTGTATTTTTCTTATATGTTGAACTCAAAATGAGAGTGTTGTTTCAAAGGGAGGTTTTCTTACAAATGATCACCTCACTTTCTTACCACAAGAATGTTTTTTTTTTTACTTAATATTTGCTTTACCGCACATGAGGGCAGGAGAATTTCCATTAAATGGGTTCTTAGGAACTTAACAACTCCATTCAGTATTGCATAAGATGTCAGTGTTGTAATGAGGTAAATTTGGTGTACCTTATAAAATGAGAGCCAAAGCCTAAACAGTCCTCGTATTATTATGTCGTCAAAAGTATTTATTGAAAGTCTTCAATAAAGTGGTTGCAAACGTATTTTTCATGTTGTTGTTGTGTTATTACTTTTATGATTTATTATTACTACTTTTGTAAAAATGGCGTGGGATAAAATATTCTCTGTAGCCTGTCAGTTCCTGCGTATAAATTGAGATTAAGGTCCTGTAGACAAGACATGACATCATGTAAAAACCAGCACATGGGCTGAGATTAAGGTCAGTAGATAAGAGATGACTTCATGTAAAAACCAGCACATTGGCTGAGATTAAGGTCAGTAGATAAGAGATGACTTCATATAAAAACCAGTACATTGGCTGAGATTGGGGCCAGTGGGTAAGAGAGAACTTCATGTAAAAACCAACACACTGACTGAATTCTACATGTAGGCCTGTAGACAAGAGGAGACTTTCTGCAACAAACCAACACACTGACTGAATTCTACATGCAGTCCAGTAGACAAGAGGAGACTTCCTGCAACAAACCAACACACTGACTGAATTCTACATGCAGTCCAGTAGACAAGAGGAGACTTCCTGCAAAAAACCAACACACTGACTGAATTCTACATGCAGTCCAGTAGACAAGAGGAGACTTTCTGCAAAAAACCAACTTACTGACTGAATTCTACATGCAGTCCAGTAGACAAGAGGAGACTTCATGTAAAAACCAACACACTGACTGAATTCTACACGTAGGCCAGTAGACAATTAAACCTGGACCTTCAAGTTCTGTTTACTGAGATAGTCTCAAATTTTTTTCTTCAGAATATTCTGTGATAAACTGGATAAAATTTTTTGACCTCACATATATTGCTAACAGATTAACCTCACTTTTCACCTCACGTTAACACGTACAAATTACGTGTGCCTTAACGTTTGTGATGTGAAGTCACACGTATAGAATGGTCAAAAGTTCCACACTCCGGAACTCTGTGTGTAAGGTGCCATGGTGTGGGGTGCCATGGTGTGAGGTGTCATGGTCTCGGTAAGCCGTTGACGACGTTCTTGTGGCCGTTTGCCCAGTCTGACGTTCGTTGACCTCGTCCCTCATCTTCCACTTCTTTGGTGTGCGGTTTGTCACATGTGGGAACGTTCGCTAGTAACTTGCCAGAGGTCGGTGGTTTACTCCGGATGCTTCGGTTTCCTTCACTCATGAAACTGGCCACCATCGTGTAAGTGAAATTTTCTCAAATATGATATTAAACAATAGTCGAATAAGCAAATAGATAAGGACTTAAATGAAGTGAAAAATATTTGTATGGGTTCTGCACGTGGCTATGGGTGGATATTGACTGTTAATGCCTCAGTGACAGCTGAATACAGGGATGAGGGTTTTCAGCCGATCTGTTGATTTTAAGGTATACACTTACTGTAAGTCAGGGCCTAGTTTCTCAAAGCGGCGTACGACATGTTTTTATCGTACAGTGGGGAAAAAAAAGAAAAATCCCCGCCGGTGTCAAGAAGGTTCAAAGCTGTAAACTCGTTTACGTCTTCCTTTATTACGTCACAATTATCGGTGTATGTGGGCGCATAAAACATCTACTAAGTACACAATCACTACAGCATCACGGAGGAAAACGTTGCGTTCTACTGTTATTTGGACCGTCTGTATATCCCGTCGGCGAGTCTCCCAATTTCAAACGATATTTTATGCGTCACTATTACCGTATTACTGACCTAGATGTGCGCATGCGTACGTCATCGTTGTGAAATTGGGCCCACTGAATTTTCAAAATATCTAACCTTTGACCAAAACTGCCAGAACTAACCCTTTTACTTCTGGGATAAGGTAGTAGAAGAAAGTTGAGTATATATGGTGAAATGATTGTCTTTTCTGTGTATCATATTTGCGACAACACCAAAAAGACCATGGGCTTATTCTTGTCCGTATGGCCCATTGGGAGTTACAAGAATTTAACCGTAAAACCGGACACACGACCACACATCCGTGAAAGGGATCCTAAAAAGTGAAAGTGATGGAATTTCATATCGCTTTATAGTTTGCGGCGACCAAAATTCCGGGTAACATATATTAGTGCTAAATTCAGGCCTCTTTAATTCTTTAATTTTGCAACGAAGTGAAAAGTGATAATATACCACAGAGTTGTATATCGTCGGTATTAGTCAGCTTAGTGTCCATTCATAGTGCGTATAGTTTCCAGGATGTGAACACAGGCATATATGTAAATCGTCCAACCGTATTTAACGCTAAGGTTTGTTTGTTCTGTATTGACATGCTTTTAACCGTATACCCCGTTCAGACGGGCAAAGTTCACCTGAGTCACCTTGCGAAAGTGGCTTTGAGCCAGTTCCACGTCGCCTATGTGAACGCAAAGTGGAGGCATCTAATCCGGTTTATTTGCTCCAGCTAGCGACGTCGCTTAAAGCCAGTTTCAGGGCTTGAGTGGGTTTATCTGCGCTGTGTGAACGGTAACTGGATTAAATGCTCCTGGTACGTAGAGGTCAGGATGACGTCGTAATTACTAAACCGGCTTAAATGTGACCTTGTGAACGGGCAAATCCCTGAACTGATTGAAAACGGGCTTGGCCCGTATGGTCGTGTGAACGCACGCATTTTTACAACTGGCTTGGGTTTAAATCAGTTCAGATTTGATTCGGTTTAAATATTGGCCGCGTTAAATAATGGCAGTAACATGTCATTGTCTAAAACTTCTACCAAGCCTTAGTGCCTGATCACGCTATAGAAGGCCTGGATGTTAGCATACACCAAACACGATTTCATCAAAGGCGGTTCTTACCAGCCTCTCGATCTGAACCAAACCTACCGTAGGCCATCATCTGACCAGGATACGGTACATGGTTTTATGATGGCAAGAATACGACATTATTTGGCGGTGAAATAACATCCCGTGTTGACATGCACATGTATTTCTCCATAAACAGGAGGAGTAGTTGAGGTTATGGGTACATTTTACGGTGATGTACATTAAAGTTTGTCATCTCCACCGGAAACCTTAACAGCGTGTGGAACCGTTAGTTATACTACCAGTTGCGGACATAACTGGCTTATTCACCTCAAATGCCAGTTGACCTCGCAGATCAATGAGGTTAGAGGCTCGGAGCGGGCTCTCGAACGTTTTTAAACGGGTTGTAGTCAGTATTGAAAAAAATCAACATGTGGACACCGATCAGATAAAGGAAGTTACGTTGATTGTTCTCTAGTAAATTAACGATCGCTCATTTACCCATTTCTGATAATTTTACGATTTGTTTTTCTATGAAGTCACAAATGTTTAGCTCCATTATGAATACGTCAGTCGCGAGCCTTTGCCACGTGGCAAGTCTGCAATTTTTGTGTAACGAATCCATATTTGTCGCGTGAATTTTGTGTATCACGTGGCAATTGATTTATTCTTTAGCTGGTTAACTCAGCCTTGACTTAAAGTCAAGTTACACTTAAAACCTAACGACGTGTTCACGCGGTGCGACTTGTCGTAATGGTTTATCGAATGCCATTTCAATGTAAAATTGATCATCTCTGTTTTATACGATTTGTATACCTTGTTATTAAAATCAGTTAACATTTCACACGTTTCGATTGTGATGAATTCTTCGCGTGGTGCAACGAATGGTGCATGTTACACATTTCTGAACGACTTACCTCATTTACCATACTTACCCATCTTGTATTCCCAAGGTGAGACAGTGGTGCCGGGACGTGGACACCGGGAACATCCCTGAGGATCTCCAGGAACACCTAGGGGATTGGGAGAAGGAGTATATCACCAAGGATCTGTTGTCTGCTCCCCAGGAGTGACCCGTTGCGTCACGCTTGTGTGGTCACAAAGTTTTACCTGCAGCGCTTCTGATCTGCAAGCTGCGTGATGAAGTCAGAAAGCCATTGAGATATCATGCTGGGATCGACGTCATTCATGTTGTAATTTTGACCTATGATGTTTCACGTTGAAACGTCATCTCTGTCGGCTGATTGGCCAGTGAGATAAGTTCAATAACGTTATCCATATTGCGATTGGTCTGTGTGATGACACAATTTAATGCCACTCATGTTAAAATCATGCAATGAGATCATCCGTGTTATGTAAATGTCCGGAATTACCGTCATAGTTTTTACAATTGACGAACCTAACAGTGTGATAAAGTCTCCAAGTAGACCGTTGATAACATTTGAAGTCTCTCAAATGCGAATGGCACTTGTTAAATCTAAGAACCTTAATGTCACTGTCGACAAAGCATAAAGCCTTATAAAACACTCTAATGAAATTCGCCTCGTGCGTTTTTACTTAGCACACTTTTCACAAAAGTAATCATATTTTAAAAAGTATTTCATATTTCTTTATATGTATGACAATTTGTGTACACTAAAGATATATCTATTGTTTGTGTATGGTTCTTGAAATTTCATATGCAGTGTATTGTCACAAAATGAATCGGGCCAAAGGCGAACTTTTGTAAATCGTTGGCTTATGTAACTTGTTTATTAATCTGTGTTGTCTTTTGGTATGTTTATCCCAGATGTGTGTATGTAAATGACAGTTTCTCAAATGCGATCGAGGCGGACGGGATAGAGATATATGGGGAAACCTCTAAGCAGATTTAAGGTGTAGAGCCTAAATTCTGATGTATAAGTCAAGATATGGACGACATGTTATGATAAATAATGTATGTTACGTAAAACGGAAGTTCCTAGGTGAAAAGATATTGTATATACGTGCCCATATGACCAATATGCAGTAATGGTGTGTACAAGCATTATTAGGGGTTAGTTTTGATATTGACATGTACGTACGAGTGTGTTCGTAACATTAGAAGTCTTTACGAAAAATGTTACATAAAAAAAGGATACATCTGGTCATATCAAGGTGTCTTAAGACTAATCCAGGGTTCCTGTCTAATGATTTCACCTTATATTGTTAACAGTTTCATAGCGAGTTCACCTTTGTAATAGAATGTTGTGGTATCGGATTGGCCCAGTAACAGTTTCTACAACAGTTCGTCTTTGTAACAGTAACATTCTGTAGTGGTTTCACCTTCGTAATAGTAACAGTTTTGCGGTCGTTTCGTATTACGTTATAGTAAAATCTCGCATAATTGTTTGTAGCGGTTTCAGCACCGTAATATTGTAACGTGCAGGTTTATAGTATAGATTCTGCGTCATGACAGAAATAGCTCTCTAGTGGTTTCATTTTGTCGGTAACAATAATAGCCTTCTGGTGGTTGGATCAGTGTTAAGCTAATAATGTGGCAAGGGTTCCATATGTGTAACAGTTAGTTTCGTTGTAGTTTAATCATGTTTCTGTAACAGTTCTGTTCTGGTTGCAGTCTTTGTAACAACTTGAATTTTGTGATTGTTCCAGATTCATAGTAGTTGTGTAGTGGTCAAAGTTCGTCTTTGTAACAGTAACATTTTGAAGTGCATCTGTCTTAGTAAATGGAACAGCTTTCTGTAAGTTTTGAAGTGGTTTGACTTTTGTAATATCAGTCAACGTCGTAAAAAGACGTCCAACATATGTGGCCAGTTTGATTCGAGTATGCACTAATCCAATCTAAAATGCAAACCAGTTGTTGTGGATATTTTGTGTTTCCATTTGCAAACTCTGTCCAAAGTTAAAATGGGTTCAAGGCAACCATTTTAATCCCACAATTTAATGAGAAGAGCTTTCAGTGTAAAGCCAGCTAAAATGGTGAACCCGAGCAAAACTTTTGCGCTATTTGTGATTTGTGAAAGCAGATAGATGGGCAGAGCTTCAGTTTCACTTGACAAAAATAGTTGTTAACTAGATCTGTCACTAACTAGGTCTGAAGTAAATACCTATTTCCATCACTTTCCCTCAGCCGTCATTTAATGGAGAGATCAAATCGTAGTACACCATTCAGAATCTTTAGTTCTCAAAACGCTCGTTTCAGTTCTCAGTTAAGTAAAATACCACACTTCACTCGGTAAAAAAAACGAGAACAAGAATTTGATTGGGCGACAGAACGGATGTATTGGGAAACTGTTTGGTTTAAATGATCTACTTAGTAACAGATCAGTACACGGAAATTTGAACAGAAGGTATGTTACTTGAATGATGCTGGATTATATTCTGTTGTTGTAACACAATATTCTGTCCTATTAAACATAATATCCTGGTAGTGTAGTAGCATCGTATGTTGAATTAACAGAATATGTATGTTGTGTTTAACAGAGCACTCTTCTGCAGTAGCAGAATGCATTCTAGCATTACCCAGACTTGCTATTAAAATCAGTAGATTAATTTTTAGAGTGTATATGGGAAGTGGTTGTTAGATCTGACTTATGTGAGGTAGAATCGGACACCATGCAGATTCATGAGATGGAATCGGACACCATGCAGATTCATGAGATGGAATCGGACACCATGAAGATTCATGAAATGGAATCGGACACCATGTAGATTCATGAGATGAATCGGACACCATGCAGATTCGTGAGATGGAATCGGACACCATGCAGATTCATGAGATGGAATCGGACACCATGTAGATTCATGAGATGGAGTCGGATACCATGCAGATTGATGAGATGGAATCGGACACCATGCAGATTTGATGAGATGGAATCGGACACCATGTAGATTCATGAGATGGAATCGGATACCATGCAGATTGATGAGATGGAATCGGACACCATGCAGATTTGATGAGATGGAATCGGACACCATGTAGATTCATGAGATGGAATCGGACACCATGCAGATTTGATGAGATGGAATCGGACACCATGTAGATTCATGAGATGGAATCGGACACCATGCAGATTGATGAGATGGAATCGGACACCATGCAAATTCATGAGATGGAATCGGACACCATGCAGATGCATGAGATGGAAAAGGACACCATGCAGATTCATGGGTTGACTTTGAAAGCCCTTCTCGCACTTATTATCGTGGGGCCAGTTGTTCAAAAGCAGATGTGGTCTTAAGCCAGCTATTAACTTTACTTCAGCCTGAAGAGAAATTTACTATGTATTAAGATGAGACTGGTATCAAGACTTAAACTGGTTACATTTTTAACACACTCGTGAACAACTGGTCCCCAATTGTCTTTCTCGTGGCTGTGAGCATGTGTAACGCCTTGAAATAATTACACGTATACAATCTGTCTTATCAATGCAAATGCAGGGTTTGCCTGCCAGATATGCACTCAAAAAGCGAACGAATGTGCAATATTTATATATATGTATATATTTTGTCAACGGTTTGCGCTGCGCATCATGCTTTTTGAACTACAGTTTTCTATATCGATTTATGGTGTTCGTGTATAGATGTAATATTGGTATACATGTATGTAAATAGGCCTCCGTGGCTCAGTTCGACGTAGTTCAACGCCCTGGTCACGAATCCAATTTTTTTTTTTCTCCTGTGATGTATATTTTTGTCGTAAATTGCGAAAAAGTGCAGAAAACTATTAATGTTGTAAAGGTGAAAATCGCTTTGTAATAAGGGCTATGTATGTGCTATATGTATGCTGAAAATCCTTGAGCTGTGTGAAAAATAACAGAGGACATGTAAGCCACAGGTCGACAGACTACATTTGGCACATTTATACCCACATATTATATAATGTACAGACAGTGCATTGATGGTTACGAAGAATATGCGCTTTCTATCAGTGCATAAACACCATTCAATTAACTTCCTCTTGTCGTCGTATTACGGTTGATAGAGAGCCTTTAATTGTAATTTTCCTGAGAAGCTTTTTTGCGATTAAGCTGAAATTTAAAAAATGCAGATGCATGCAGAGATTTTTGAGGGCAAATTATTGGTGCAAAAATCAGTTATTGATCTGTGAAAATGCACTGATTACCGAAAGTGATGTATCCCCCCCATATTTGGAGGTCACGTGACAGAAAATCGTTACAGCTGTAAAGCTGAAAATGGCTGTTTGAAAAAAGGCTATGTATGTACTACATGTATATTATAACTCGTTGAGCTATGTTGAAAAAAAAAGGGGGGACTTGCATGCCTTAAAATATTGCCCAAAAGTCGATTTACTCTTTTTGGCGCAGCTACGTACGCATACTGTACAGAGTACTTAAGGCTACGAAAAATGTAGGCTGTCTAATTAAGTTGGTTTTCTATCTATGCATGGGCACCATTCAGGTTACTGGAATTTACACCGCATAGGCCGGCAATACCGGCTCGAACCCCGGCATAGCAGCTATGTTTAGAAATTTATTTGTGTCATTTTTTAATTGTTGTCTCCTTATTTCGTTAGTGATTATAAAAGATTTGTATAACTATAAAGGGGTTATTTGCGCTGTATTAGCTTTATCTTTCTGTGTAATGAATCATTTGGTTGCGAGCTATGGTGTACATGGGTGTGCTCCTACAATAATGCGATATCGCTGCACAGTAATTTTATGGTGCAATGTGGTTGCCACACACTATCGTGTGGTTCACAGTTACATAGTAACGGTAACTATGTATTGCACAGTAACCATACAGTTATAGTATTGAGCTGTGTTCAGATTCATGTGTACAAGTACACAAAGAAAAAGTCTTAATGTATAAAAATGAACATCATCGTGATTGGTTTGGTCCGTATGCCACTGTTTCCTTGCCTTGATTGTCTGAAAGGAAATGCTCTCTTTATTCACCAAATGGAGAATAAAACTGGCTAAATGAACAATACGACCGGCAAAATTTTACCCTAAAGATGAACTAAGAATTCAGAGTGATTCTTTTTTTGGTAAATGACAGATTGTCAGTCAGAATTAATAGAAAAATTTTCTTCAGATTTTCCCTTTTGTGTATTATTTCATTTTTGTAATTTAACTACTTCTTATTAAAACATAAATTACACTTGATACTTTTGAGTATGGCGTTAAACACCAAACAAGTAAATACTGAAGTCTAAAGCTGGGCGTAGGTCGACTTGCGATCAAGGGTGTCGGGGTCATCAATATGAGTCGGAGGTTGCCAGTGATCGCAATCTCGCGTATAAATCGACTAAGACAGGTGTCAGACAGGATGCCCCCAATTGCTTCCAGTTCCGAGAAGCCTCCCAGTCGTCAACAAACCCCAGTTGGTCCGAGTGCTGGCAAGAACGATCTATACATACGTATGCCCAGCGTTAATCAAGCTTGTGGATGGAATCCGTCTCACATACATATATGGATTTCAGCGGTCAGCATGTTGTTTATGACTTAAACTTTAATACTAGTCTCACCTTAATACATATCAGAATAAAGTTCAAAATCTGACTACCCTTTTGAACTCGCAGTATTTGTCCATTGTCATCATTTTTATTACTTGTCAAGATAAATGATTTGTATATGTATGTATATCGTGATATTTCATATAAATTATCTGTGTGATTGATTTGGATGGAACGGGTATGTTTTAGTGCATATAACACTAATATTAGTACTGTGGATTGTCATGGTATCTGAAAAGTTCAGTTTGTTGTCACATTTTTGTCAACAAAGTGTTATTTCTTGCTCCTGTCAAAAGCCTGTATATATTAGTTACGGTCAATCGGCGGAAATCATGTACTGCTTTCGCTAACGGGTTAATGAAAGGACTGAAAACTTGTTTTTTATACTTTAAATTAGATTTAATATGTCAGAGCAAAACTTACACCACAGCGTGCACTGCATGGATACTGCTACCCTTCAGCAAGCAGAAGGGTGGCTGCAAGGCGCTTATCAGGTTTATGTACCGTGTGCTACCGCACAGCAGTCGCACTGCATTGAGTGACAAATCGCACGGTGATGTGTTCTTGAAGACTACACAGTACAGCGCAATTGTCGCTCGGTAAATACTGTGCGTCTATCTCAAAACATCTAGTTGCCACTGTTTGTGCAATATCTCAATGTTCGTGATTCCGGACAGAGCCAGGGGAAACCCACAACCATCCACAGGTTGCTGCAGACCTTCCCACGTACAGCTGAAGGGGAAGCCAGCATGAGGTGGACTTAAACTCACAGCGACCGCATTGGTGAGAGACTCCTGGGTCATTACGCCGCGTTAGTGCGCTAACCAACTGATCGAGCCACATAGGCCCCTACCATAAAGAAAATGCCAGAAACAGTAAACTGCAACTCTTCGAAAAACAGACTTTCTTTTTCGACACTTTTCCCTTAGCTTGCTTTGAGTACACGTGTAGATGCAGACGGATGTATCGAGTTAATTTTGGCCTGTAGCATGTTGAATTTACCCTGTGAAAGTTGGATGTATTTTGTTTATTTAAGCCGAACATCAATAAATGGATGCTATGCATGCATTATTGTATAGTATTCTGTGTTTATATCACCATTGTTCTCAAAACGAGGTCATCTGTTCAAAGTCAATACTGTCAGTGACACGGAGGTTAGGTCAGGTTTGACTGGCTTGCTGCCGTGGTTTCCTTTGTGCTCTATCCACTTTCCCATGGGTTCTACCCGGTGTCCTTTGTGCTATATCCAATGAATTGGGTACTGCCTGGTTTTCTTTGTGCTCTATTCACTTTCCTCTTGGTACTACCCGGTTTCCCTATTGCTCTGTGATCACTGGGTTTTACCCGGTTTCCTTTGTGGTCTCTCCAGTGTTCACTGTGTCCTACCCGGTTTCCCTTGTGCTCTATGCAGTGTTCACTGGGTTCTGTCCTGTCCCCTTTGCGCTCTATCCCGTGTTCACTGGGTTCTACCCGGTTTCCTTTGCGCTCTATCCCGTGTTCACTGGGTTCTACCCAGTTTCCTTTGTGCTCTATCACTGGGTCCTATCGGATTGTCTTTGTGCTCTATCCAGTATTCACTGGGTTCTACCCGGTTTCCTTTGAAGTTTATTTGGTTTTCTCGTTGATCTAGGGTTTCTTAGGGTTCTATAGCCGACTTCTTTGACTTACTTGGTTCTTTCCGGGGCCTGTCTCGTTTCTTTTAGGCTCTATCTTAGCGCTCTCCTCGGGAGACCTGGAATCAAATCCATGTCGGGTCATACCAAATACTGTAAGAATGATGTCTAGAAAAGAAACCGTTTGACTGTCACAATAACTTCTTTTGGACAGGCATACCAACAGCTTCTTCCTCCAGCTGTAGTTTAATTTATATAGTCTTTGATTGGTTGATTGTATACTTTGCGCGCTCATAGAAAGAAGCAGTCTGTGCGTCACCGCTGTTGCTGCTGTAATGTTTCTGATGGTCGTTGAACTCCGGTTGATGTGTCGTCAGGTACTTTTAGGAGTTTCCGTCCATCTATATTTGATGTGAAGCCTAGAATCGCACCCAAGGATTTTCCATTTCTATACGATGGCGGCCCAGTTTATAGCCGGAGGCAACCGAATACTGAGTGCAAACCATGGAGCCCATCAACACATCCGGGTTTCTGTTATCATTCTCAGAAGAGATGCGGCATGCAATGAACTAGCCGGAATCTGAAAGGAGAGAGAACGCGAGATTAACTTTTCATGAAATCTCGCGACATCAGTTAATACAATGCGGAAACAGGACGTTTATCTCGCATTATCACGCAGAATAAAGACGTGAATTTGTCACAACCTAACCCGTGTAAACGCAATCAGTGTACAAGTGCTTTACGAAATTCAAGGGAAGCAACCGATTCAGTCATAATTGAAAATGTTTTCTCACTGTAAGAGTGACTGCACCTTGATCTCCATATGGCAGGAGCTTTATCATTTTTGTTTACATGAGTGCATTTCAGAAGGATGAAATATTCTGTACCCAAGAGACACAACGGAAAGCTCATTCGTATGAAGTGTTGAACCTGTCGCAGCCGCCCGTTGAAAGATACGTACACAGGTTCGAAACCAGGTTTCGCAGGTTCTACAGTGGCTTTTATAAATCAGAAGTATCTGGTGACGGTCATTATTTCCCTCCCCTTCAACCCCAAACCGTTTTATTAGGGAAAAATTCTGAGCCTGGTCTGGAGCTACAACAATACCAATACTACATGTCTGTAGAAAGAAGGGGGCGAGGGGGAATGACCCAGGAGTTTGTCAGCAGTGCGATCGCTGTCCAGATCATATTAACTTCCTCTCCGGCCGTAGGTGATGAGAAGGCCTGCCATGCAGTGACCTGTGGATGCCCGTGCGTT
The DNA here is from genome assembly GCF_032854445.1 of Liolophura sinensis. Lineage (NCBI taxonomy): Eukaryota > Metazoa > Mollusca > Polyplacophora > Chitonida > Chitonidae > Liolophura > Liolophura sinensis. The sequence goes on along the minus strand of NC_088297.1, from coordinate 8,736,805 downwards.
TCCCCCTAGCGCTTGTTTGTCAATCGATGGGACGCACGGGGTGGTTCAAACCCTGCCTTGGAAGACGGGGACTTTGTATCTCTGCCTTGGGGGGCTTGGTAACAATACTAATTTCCCTGAGGTCGATTAATTACTCCGGTTTCTTCCTCCCATCAAACTGATCAGTATTGTACATACATGTGTGCGTGACAAATTCTTGAGTCGTGCGTGAAACAAGAATCACATAAATCAGATAAATTAGATAAATCAAAAATCTAATCTAATCTAATTAACAAATGAAGTCAGTTGTACTGAAATATTTCATTATATGTCGTGTCATGGGCCTTGGTAATTAAACACAGCATGAAGTGTTGAATAATATTTAAAGCCAAGCTTGACCGATTTCATGGTAAGCAGTTGTTTTCATTTGCCTCACATACAGCTTTACAGAAATCTTATTTATGGCGCCCAACAAGCAGACAGCACCGGCTGTCACATCTACAGACCTAAACACATTTGTTCTAGAAACATCGGTGTAGCACTGGTAAAATAAATAAATCTGTTGTAATCGCGGCTTGCACGTGGTTTCATTTCACGAGAACGGCGTTTATGTAAGTTTTTTTTTCTTTTTGGAAGGAATGCACAGGCGTCATTTGTGGGCGATCGAATGTACAGTCTGCTGACGATGACGCTGTCAAACTGCTCACAGCTACAGCACCGATGAGGAACTAGAATGTCGCTGTGCCCATTGTTTCAGAGGGGCTTGCTTAGTGGTTCATCGATTGTAAATGTCTGTGTAGCCCGTAGCGTGGGTAATGGCGACTTTAAATAGAAAGTAAAAGGGGAAGAATTAATAATTATACACTATTTGTGTGTGTGTATTATTATTTGTGCGAAATTACATAGCCTGTATACACATGAACGACAAAGACTTGATTCGTTTGTCATATCGATCCTTAGTTCATTACTGTTTTACTGAATCAAGTTTTGTTGCAGGTATAACAAAAGCTTGAACTGTTTGACCTTGACCCTTAGCTATCGGTTTCCATTGAACTCCCAACATATACTGTAGGCTATTACAGTACACGCATGTTTATTTGGCCAAAACCTCAGGTGTTTTTTGCATATAAAATAAAGGTTAGGACGACCTATTTGCTGTCCAACAGGCATTGGGCTTCATTTCAAACAGGAAAACGAACAGGCGTTGGACAAAGATAATTACAGCTGTATTACATGCCTGTTTTATCTTGTAGAAATACAGGTGTTTGAAAGGATTTTCACAGCCTAGGTCAGTTCCTCACACAGGTCTCAGTTTGACAATTTAATAAAACAGAATTTCAAGTCTATATACATTTGGAGGGGGGGGGGGGGGGTGGTAACCGGGGCAAGAGTTAAAATTTTGATGTGTTTCTCTAAAGAAATGGCACATACTTGTGATATGTTCAGTTATTTGTAATAAATGCCTATAAATCAAATATGAAATGCATAAGCGTCTCTATCACGTATCAGACTTTGAAATAAGACGAACATTGCCTTTGTGAAATCGTCTCTAGCTTAAGGTATGCGTAACAATCAGAGTAAATTTTAGTCCTATGAGCAACAAACAGCAAACAGATCCACCCAAAATACATTTCGTTTACTTTCACACGCCATACGAAAGCTTAGGTGGCGGCTTTCAGCAGGAGTTTGCTATGGTTATTTATGGAGTATCAAAGGAAACTGTGGAAAAAAATACAAAAGAAAATAATCTGTTAACTTTAACAGTCTGTTGTTTGAGTGATGCTAGAATGTATACAGTTATTGCAGCATATTATTCTTTGAAATACAGCAAAAATATTCTTTTAATTCAACATAAAGATTCTGTTACACTAACAGGGTATTCTGTTGAATATAACAAAGTATTATGTTATAATAACAGTAATGTTCTAACATCACTCGGACAACAAATTTTCTGGTAAATTAAGATTATTTTTGTGAGCTAAGGTCATTTAATGTATGGTATATAACAAAGTTTCAAATTCGACCAGAGGAATTTTCTTCTTTCTGCATGCCAGGCGAGTCTAATCGATAAACCATCTGGCCTGTCATCTGTAGCCATGTACCAAAAAGCGAAGCAGCCGAAGCTTTGACGATGATGTGTTTGAGAGAGAGAGATATCAGTTTACACGCTGTGCAGATTGTAAAAGTAGACCGCGCGTGTTAAAATCTAGCCTCTCGCCAGAGCTGCCAGCATTAGCTTGTACGCGGGCAGATACAGCCAGTCCTGCACATTCAGCTACGTATAGGAAGACGGTCGGCAGGAGAGATACTGGGATAAGCTGTGCGCTGAGAGAGTCGTGTGCATTGTCTTGTCTGAATATTTTGCCCTGTACATTTCCTTCTAACGGAGACATCAAAGCCGAGGTAGCTGCCGCCAGTGACAAATTTACGTCGTGGTGATTTGGAAGAATCGCATCATCTTTTGTGGCCGGCATCCCTGACTTCCCGCGCAGCATACAGCCGACTCGTCAGATCTGTCCGGATCAATACTAAAGTTGTACCCTCGTGGTAGCTCTGTGGCACAATCTACACCGCAACAATCGCTCTGATGTGGAATGCTGCATAGAGGTTCTACAGCTGTTTCATTTTGCTGAGATCCAAGTCCGCTCTATTCTCAGCTAAACCGCGTTTTGAGTTTTTCAGTCGTAGACTGTTACCGCGGCCTTATTCTTTGGCAGCTCTTGACTTGACAACCAATGCAAACGCCGATTCGCCCTTTTACTGCATATACCTGTTTGTCAACAAGTTCTGTATAAGATCGAATCTGTCTATCTGACTTGTTGCCAGTCTCGTGCAGATTGGGATCTGGATTTATCGTCGGCTTTGCAGAACCACATAAAAGGCTGTTTTTGGACCGCGCGTGCGGTGTGGCCTCCTTTTCCACTGAGATTTCCAAGTGTCGTCTGCCTCAGTGAAGTTTTTGCAAAAATCCTTATCGTCCAAAATGGCGTCTTGTTTGGCAGTGATGGGGATCATATGGCTGGTGATTACCAACCTAGCCATCATCATTTGTTTCTCCACGCCATTCTGGATGGAAGATTACATGATCAATCTCATTAATAACGAAGGTCTCTGGGCTAAATGTGGCATCAGCTCCTGCGTCTGGTTCTTTGAGGACGACTTTGCGCTAGAGGAGACCAAACCTGGTAAGTTTCTATGCACGAGACCATTTTAGGGGAGTTGTAAGGAATCGGTTGCTGCACGCGATAGATTGATGTATATTCACTGAAGAGTCTGAACACCTGAAACGCCGGAGGGTGGGGGGGCACAATAAATACAGATGGCATGCTTGCAGCTGATTCTTTAAAACTTCCCAATTTTGTCTGACCTACACGTTTTCCTCCATACACGAGTCACCTGGTGACACGTGTATTTTAGTTTAAGAGGGTCTTATATGTGTCAGACAGGTGGCCCAGCACAAGTTCGTGTTATCCGTCCATCAGGCTTCCTCACTACGTGAGTTTGTACGGAATACGCAGTGTGACAACACCTACGTGTACTTTTTTTTAAAAGAGCCTATTCACTCTGTCACGTTTCTGAAATGTGTTTCTCTTATAGCCCAGTTAGCCGGACTATACTAGGAAGAGTGTGTCCAGCTGGGCTTTGTCTCCCCATAGGTCCAAACACAAATGCTTATGATTTATTTATGTATTTATTTACTTGATTGGTATTTTACGTCGTACTCAAGGATATTTCGCTTATAGGACGGCGTTATGGTAGGAGGAAACCGGACACAGCCTGGGAGAAACCCACGACCATCCCCAGGTTGTTGCCAGACCTTCCCTCATACGGCCGGAGAGGAAGCCTGCATGAGCTGGACAATGCGACCGCATTGATGAGAGGGTCCTGGGTCATTACGCTGCGCTAGCGCGCTAACAAACTAAGCCACGGAGGCCCCCAAATTCTTATGTCACAGCACATGTGTTTATGTTAAAATAAAAAGTTTTCGCTGAAACAAAATGTATACCTCCATACATCCCTGCACAATGTGACAAAGGTGTATTTGAGTTTCAAGAGTAGTCATTCGGTCACGTGTTTGAAATACCGGGTTACTGCGTTGAAATACTGCGTTGCTGACACGCACAATGTTAAAAAGACGTGTATGCACATTTTCTTTTTTATTTTATTTATTTCATTGGGGCCTTGCGGTATTTAAGTGAATCTACGACAATTAGGTTCATAATGTGAAAAACACCTGCCATTTGAAGGTACCTTATAAATCCGCTGACTTGAAGCTGCAGCCGGATTAGTGGAGCGGAATTCAGATCTTAATTACAACCTCACTGATCAAGGCTTGCTCATTGAGCTGTTAATCTCGGTGCTACCGATCAACGCGGGCGAGCAGTGGGTCAAGTTTCTAACTGTTTTCACATACCGGGTACACTTTGTGTTCAATTAGGAATAATTCACGTATGCTCTCGTTCAGGTTTCTTAAAACTTTGTTTCCTGGATCCACATACACATTGTGGCAAGACCATGGTTCATCTTACAGTAGATTTTGTAGACCTATGCCCTCGTTAAAGTTTCAAGAAGGAGTGTTTCTGTTCTTATTCACATGGCCTCGGGAACACGAAGCGATCTTACTAAAGCCGCTTTAAAATTGTTATTTCTGATGTAACAAGGTCAAAATATTGCCTCACAGAGTAAATTTTGGTCAAGTTATTGTACGACAAATATCGGCTAAAATAACGGAAAGGAACATACCAAATTTAAGGATTAAAATTTAGACTTAGGTCTAAGTTCGCTTCGTAAGTAGAGATGCGTAAATGTAATATGCCAAGGTTTGGGTTGCTAATCACAACGATTCCAGGGTTAATGATAGGGTGTAGGACAAGTTTATGTATGCTCTGACGAATCGTAAAACAACGTGTGTTCATAAGAGTGGAGTGGGACGGTTGGGGGTATGGCGGTAGGGAGGTTTGGCAGGTGGCGGGTGGGTGGGGGGATTTCATGTAAATGAGAATCACGTTTCTCAAAATGATACAAGCTCGGTGAGAACAAGGGGTTGAACCTAGTCTCAAATGGCTAAGCGTTTCTTCATTAGTGCGACGTAAACTGCATGTGGTCATTACATCATCGCTTGTGTGTACTGTATACTGACTCTTCGTCAAAGTAAATGGGACACAGTGGGTGGGATGGTAAGGGAGAAGGGGACGGGTGTTTCGTTGCATTCGGGAGTGTGTTTAACGTTTCAGATTTACTATCCCATAGTACAAACATTGGCTCTGAAAACTGGGTCTAGTGTTATTCGTATGCTAGGGCATAGGCGTAAATACGGTATATTTCAAGCCAAATTATTATAGCACATGACCCATTGAGCAAACACAAGTTGTTGACGGTTTAATCTGAGTTTTGTTTGATAATGTTTGAAGTTGTATCATTGGACATGTCCTCTAGCATCATAACTGAAATTAAAGGGAAGGCATTGAGTTGAATACGGCATTTTCAAGGAGGACACTTTAGCGAGTTATAAAGTTTCATTTTTAGTAATGTTAAGTTCATACAGATTTAGTGGGGAAGACTGCTTGGTCTCAAGTCGCTATATGGTAAATAGTCACTAAGCTAGCGGCGTAGTATTTATTTGATTGCTGTTTAATGGAATACTAAAAAGCGATCAGTTTTATGTTACTGACCAACATCGCCACGTGTAATGCAGTGCACGCCATATTGGTGGAATTACAACAAGTAGTCTTTAACGGTTGTGGGCCCGCTCGACTACGACCGGTTATAGTCACTGAGGCCCCGCGAGACACATTCTGGTGCATTTAGGTGTGTATTGTCGACAGCACGGTATACTAACTGAGACATAGAGCAAAGGCACAACGTTAGTGCAGAACTGGACATGTGGTTAACCCTATCCGTGGCAAAGTACGATCACCTAACTTTTTCTTTACGTCGGCCAACATGTTGTTCTTACTTCTCCCGAACATTCGAAAAGTGTAACACTGAATACATGTATGTGCTTTAGCAGCATGGTGTGAGCTCAGTTAGGTAAAACGTAATCAGCAAAGAGCTTTTCCCCCACAGACAAGCCCAGACGTTGGTGCGTTTCCAAAGGCAGAGGGGAAAATTGTTGGTGTATACCGTAGAATTAATCGTCTTATGTTCATCTGCGACACAAATAGAACAACATGTGCGTAACGAATCCAAAACCTGTGTCGTAAATGCATGCCCTCATACTATCCGTGTTCAGTAAAGTGAAAAATCAGTTTGAATTAAGGTCAAATTTCTGTCGTCAATAGACACTGAATGTTTTTTATAGTCCATTGTTATAGTTAATATTCACCGCATGTGTTGTATTTTATGAGCAGTGGTGTTGCAGCGATTCTCGAATATATGTAAGTATCAAGAGTGCAGTTTCACGAATGAATACGTTCGTCATGTATTTTAAGGAGCGGTGCAAAGCTTTGCGAATGAATTTTCGTTGTGTGTTTATTTAAATTTAACTAAATGTAGTTAAGTGGGAAGGTCTTCCATCAACCTGCGGATGGTCTTGGGTTTCCCCCAGGCTCTGGCCGATTTCTTCCCACCATAATGTTGACCGCCGTCAACATTCTTAAATATGGCGTAAAACACCAATCTAATAAATAAATAAAAAAAAATAAATCAAATTTTATGTAAAAAAAGACCTTGCAAAACAACAAGGCGTGGTAGAAAATATACCTGCAACAAAGAAACAGCAATAAGTACTAGATATCCTCAATGAAAGTTTCTACTTTTTACCATGATGTATTGCCCAGTGCCTGTCATCATGATGTACTGCCCAGTACCTGTTACCATGATGTATTTCTCAGTGCCTGTTACCATGATGTATTGCTCAGTGCCTGTTACCATGATGTACTGCCCAGTATCTGTTACCATGATGTATTGCTCAGTGCCTGTTACTATGCTTGCAGTTTCTAGGTTGTAGAAACAGAACAGCCTGCTGCTCGTCTGGCGAGGGTAGCGTCACATTTAAAACCGTTATTCACCTCTGCACCATCGAGAGCAGTTTATTTTCTACTTTGCTTTCTGAAGGCTTGTACAAATTCTAATGGTCGTTCTGGAAACAAATCGGGAATGGGCTGCGTATGCATGCGGGCTTCGCGAGATGGTCTCCAGTTTATCCAGGGGCATGTTTGAAAAGGCGTTCCTCTCAGGAATTGGATACCCCAAAACGATACAGGCCTAAGCCTGCCATTGGCACACTCCCTCTGCGGACTTTGAACTTTGACCTTAGAGCTCATTTGGGAGTGAACACAATTACAAGCGTACAATCTGCTTTGCACTGGACTTGGCATGCGGTAATTTTCGACACAGGCTCGATTAACAGTTTCTACCCGCAATAATTAAAGCGATCTACGTGTACGTAACAAAATGAGTTTGTGTTATTGCGCCAGGGTTTCTGATTATATTCTCATCTCAAAAGTGCCAAAGGTTTTGGTACATTGGAACTGCTAGTAGCTATGTAGCGGATTTTACACAAAAGGTGTCGGTGGGTTTCCTCCCACCATAATGCTGGCCGCCGTCGTATAAGTGAAATATTCTTGAACACGGCGTAAAAACACCAAATAAATAAATTAATCAAAACATGTCGGCACTCCGTGAAACACAGTGGGATAATATTAAGGTAGCCAGTGCTGTATGTGTAACTCGCTCAGTTAACTAAGGAAGTATAATACACGAGGGACTAATTTGTACTGTGAATTCAAACGTTGCTCTTAAAATGAATCTATATTAAATCGCCTCTTGAGATACACGAAAAGTGTCCATTCACAAAATGTGTATTGTTATTAATTTGTAATGCGCCGGAAAACTACTCACAACATTTTTTACAGTTAACATGTACTTGAAATATCACGCCACCAAATGATTTCAGTTGAAGCATGGGTCCCTCAGCTATGGCTTATATTTTTGGTTGTGGAAGGAAATGCGTGCACTGCACGGGAATCTTGCGCCTTGCTCGGATGTCTCCGTGGCCTGCTTCACACATATGGTTTGCATCAAGTCACCCGCGGCTGGTTAATAGGTTGAGTCGGTTAAGTCCATTCCTTCGATTATAGGAGAAAGTCAAGTTTTTTAGGTGTGACTCTACATACTCTATGTACTGTACTCTGTAAAAACATGTGCGGAGGGAAAAATATTTACCGTGGTGTTTTGCGTGCCTTGATAACTAAACCCAAGACGGCTTAAGGCTGATAGGTTTCTACCCAGAATGTGGATCTATCCTTTGATTAGCTCTACTGCAAGTACAGGATTACTGCATCTCAAGTAAAGGAGTGTATTGCCTTAGTAAGCTTCAATGTTTTCAAGCGTAAATCGGATTTGTCAGCGTAGAAAAAGTGAAAACGGAAGATTCGTAGAGGAGGGAATGGAAGGTGCGCTCATGAGGTTTGATGATGGATTGAAGCACTTACAATACACGTAAGTGTTGTAAATGTACAGTTAGAGTAGTTCTGGGAATTTTTAGATCAGTGAATTTGACCTTGTGTCTACGGTTGCGGATTAAACAAGCATACTATTGGAGCTTACATGGCACTGAACATCAATTTTGCATATATATTTTCTGATACTTGCTGTATATTAATTTAAGACCGGGACTGTATACTGTCCAGTCAGATTCACTGGTCTCAAAATTTCCATCACTTTTAGCTGTATATTTACGACAGTTTTTAGCAGTGCAAAGTTTTGCATCATGGGTTAAAAGTTTTCGCAAAGCGCCGTAATAAGGACATTGGTAATACCAGCTTCATTTGTAACTGCGTCGGCTTCATATCAAAACCACATGTCTGATGTCACCGGCGCCCAGTTGCCGCCGTTGCCCTGTTCACTAATGGGTGTCAAAGTCACCACCCATCTGTTGACCAGTGACACTAACTGAAGTCGTCACAGCATTCTGATTTTCTGGATTTTCTGGACTACCCTGCATCTCTGTCAAAGACCGTGATAATTACTAAAGCCGTTGAATCCCGTATCTCGCCTTACGTACCCGTTGCCCAGCGGAAAGTCTGTTATAGCTTAACCTAACCTAACCGTCACAAAACCTTCCATATTAATCTCGAGTAAGCCTTAATCGGAGTGTAGTGCGAATGCCATCATCTGGATCTGCGCATGCCATCATCTGGATCTGGGTACATCATTTGTTCAGGGGAATTATTAATATTGGTCAACACACGGAATTCAGCAAATTTCTTGTACTAGGTCTGAGTTACAATTTAAATTCGAGAACTGAGAAAAATACAAATAACATCACTGCATGATTGATTCCAACTGCTTAGTGACGAAAGTTTATAATAGAGGGGTTGCACGTGACATCATCACCCTCACAGAAAAACAGCCAACCATAATTATACATAGGCTGGTATAGCCACAGTACTCCAATATGGCTGCCGGAAGTAGGTCATGCGACCCTTCTCTTCTGACTAGGCTATATTCCCCGTTATGCGATTTCGGAATGTTAATATTCAAGTATAATGATGACGACGAATCGCATTTGCCAAAGGCATTTCCGGATCTACCGTAATCAGGTGCAAGTTAATGACCTATAAGATATTCATAGTTCTGCGGTGCTGTCATAGTTTTCTCTCAGCCAATCACCAGCACACTCTTTGGTCACGTGACTAATATACTGGAGGTCAAAACAAAGTCGAATTTAAGCTAGGTGAGATAGTCATTGAAGAAGATTTTACAAAATGAAAAATATAGCTTTAAGGTAAAACATTCTTTCTGTAACTATGATTAGAATGTGTCTAGACTTCAAATATGATAGTTCCATTGCCATGTAGTACTTAAAACTGTAGGAATCGGCAAAAATCATTATTTCGCCCATTTAGATCCATGTTATTTATTACCGCCTACTCTTTACCAGGAACCCAGACGGTCGAAACTATGAACAGTGTTACTCCCGTTTATATGACATGAACAAAACACTGTATTACACTATGCTAATACAGGCATATATATTTAATCATATTTAGCTGAAAAAAAACGCGAAGGCTGTAGAAACGAAAAAAAACGTCTGGACTAAATTTAAGTGCATGATTGCACCCGTTTGGTTAGAGACACTTTCCATGCCCTGTTGGCGTTTGTACGTTTTATTTTTGCTGGTGACATTTTACCGCCAGTCTTCGTGTACATGTTCGTGTCAAGTTACATTCTCGTTGATATTTAGTAATGCCACTTAACACGCTTAGCATGCCACCATCCGCATGACCTAATAATATTCATCACAGCCTCAAATTCCACATTTAGCCTCTACTATTATCCTTCATAGCAGCTCTAACCGTTTTATTCTGGTTAAATCTGTTCTTAGAAAAGTGACATTTTACGTCCTATTTGACGCAAGCTTATTTGATGAATTAATAGGCCTATAATGGATTACTCAGTGATACGCAACAGGACTATTCCGTACTATTGACCAGATGCAATCTGTCTGTATTCATATCAACGGATTTTTGGGTGATTATTTTAGAATGGAATGTTAATTACATGTATTTGAAAGTAGACATTAAAGGCTATTGTATGGCTATACCGGAGATTGTTAGCAAAAACTCCATACTCAATTTTTGATTCATTATTTTAGAATGGAATGTTAATTATTTGAAAGTAGACATTAAAGGCTATTGTATGGCTATACCGGAGATTGTTAGCAAAGACTCCATACTCTCTAATGAAATCATATTTTTGCCTTTTAGTAAATATCAGCCTGTACTGCTAATGTTAAAATGGTTCTAAAATTTGAAATCTTTATATAGTGTCCCGCTTGATAAAGTTAAGGAAGTTAATATCTTTTAAAAGGTAACTAATTGCGCTATTGTAAAATATTAGCAAAAAATCGCTTGAATTTGTGCTGATCGATTTTTTCCAAAAGTCTCCGATATATTTCTTTAAATTACTTCGAGTAAGCTCCATTTGAACCCGGATTCTAATTCAATGAAAAAAATCTGGAGGCATTTGTGAAACTTTCACTTTCATTTCTTGTGACTGTGATAAAACAATATGTGAAATAAATGGATTGTCAGCCCTTTGTTTTTGTTTTGAGCGATGTCGAACCTCATAACATACGATTTGCACAATTTGTAGGGAAAATCTACCTCGTCCATTTATGAAATTATTTCCATAAAATGTCTTCTAATGAAGCTTGATTGTTAAACCGATATTAGTAAAACAAACGTTGAATCTAATGACGATGAGTTGATTGATGGCGACATCTGCCATGGCGATGGCTTGTTAACTAAACGTTGGGTACAGGCGGCCCAGTTTGCTACGTCACGATGACGATAACTTGTTAAATAAACGTTGGTTACATGCGTCTCAGTTTGCTACGTCACGATGACGATAACTTGTTAAATAAACGTTGGGTACAGGCATGCCAGTTTGCTATGTCAGTTTAAGACACACAGTAGGGCACCTGCTTTTAACTTAATCAGATGTAAATGTACAAGGAAACAACGTCTTGATACGACATAAATAATGATGAAAGCTGACATTAATATCGATCCAAACAGACAAACAAATAGTCAAATCAAAGTGCTACGTCCCAAACGTTTGTGTCAAGCTTTTATGAGAAGAGATGTACGCGTTTGATTGATTCACAGCTCTTGCCTCCGGTCGCTGCTTGCCATTATCTCCTGTGCGCTTTCCTGGATTTGTCAGATGGTCAGATGGTATAGATGGGCACCGAAGGGTCAGTGGAATCCTAGGAAGATTTATAAGCCATGTTGGTCACGTGACGAGTATTAGCTCAGCTATACCCACTAACGTTGCTGCGTAGTCGCCATTCGACAGAGAAATCCGCTTCAATTACATGCACTGCTCATTTTGATAGGGGGTTTATAGCGAATTCGGAGTTTTACCCTAGGGGAGATTTCGCGAGAGAGTTGATTTAATCTAAGATGGCCGAAGAGAAATGAGGCGGTGTCCCTTCTAGTCACTTTTGGTAGTCCTGTTCTGTCTAGATCATCGGACCGACAACGAATATAGAGCTGTTTGGTTATACTGAAGCCCTTTAGAGGTCGATTAAAGTAACTAACACAAAGACGGTGTATATACTTGCACTTACTAGATTCACAATTCCAAGGATGCTAAATTTAACCAATTGTTCACAGCTTTCGCGGTAGTCGTCAGCTCTTTTGAGAGATCAAAAATGTCATTTGGTGCAGACCAATTTTTATTACAGTATTACATACTGTAGGCGTTTGTAATGAAGATGGGGGTCATGTTTCACAAAGGCTTGAAAAATGGCAGCTCGTTTTCGCACTTTCACCCTTTTCTGTTGGCGTATATCAACTGGGGTATCGCATCTCCAAGGCGGCCAAATGTCGGTATATACTATGACAGACTGCGGTGTCAGATCTGGTGTCTTCCGCAAGGCGTTTCCAGTAAGGCAACACTGTAGATATACGCTCATATAGCCTTGTGCCCGGCTGGCTTAAAGATCAGGAAATATGTATGACAGAAATAATGTTACAATGTTAGAAGTTAAGCCTTTTTTGGATTGGTTTCCAGTGTTATTATTTATTCATAATTAGATACCATTCCACAATGTGTGCTGTCAAAATGAAATTTAATTTGAGCGCTTACAAGTGTACCCCTGAAGCTAAAACTAAAAATGTCAAAAAAGTTTTATATTAAAATATATTTATTCTTATGTTTTGTTTCACTATATGCCTTGAAATACGTGAGGTGGTATCAAGTGTCAGTAGATTCATGTCACGTCATCACAAAGGAATACACATCAGGATAGATATCATGTCACGCCATCACAAAGGAATACATATCAGTGTAGATATCGTGTCACGTCACCACAAGGGAATACATATCAGTATAAATATCATGTCACGTCATAACAAGGAAATACACATCAGGATAGATATCATGTCACGTCATCACAAAGGAATACATATCAGTGTAGATATCATGTCTCGTCACCACAAGGGAATACATATCAGTATAAATAACATGTCACGTCATAACAAGGAAATACACATCAGGATAGATATCATGTCACGTCATCACAAAGGAATACATATCAGTATAAATATCATGTCACGTCATCACAAAGGAATACATATCAGTATAAATATCATGTCACGTCATAACAAGGAAATACACATCAGGATAGAAATCATGTCACGTCATCACAAAGGAATACATATCAGTATAAATATCATGTCACGTCATAACAAGGAAATACACATCAGTATAGATATCATGTCACGTCATCACAAGGGAATACATATCAGTGTAGATATCATGTCACGTCAGCACAAGGGAATACACATCGGTATAAATATCATGTCACGTCATAACAAGGAAATACACATCAGTATAGATATCATGTCACGTCATCACAAGGGAATACATATCAGTGTAGATATCATGTCACGTCAGCACAAGGGAATACACATTGGTATAAATATCATGTCACGTCAGCACAAGGGAATACACATCGGTTTGATATCATGTCACGCCAACACAAGGGAATACACATCGGTATAAATATCATGTCACGTTATCACAAGGGAATACACATCGGTATAGATATCATGTCACGTCATCACAAGGGAATACACATTGGTATAAATATCACGTCACGTTATCACAAGGGAATACACATCGGTATAAATATCATGTCACGTTATCACAAGGGAATACACATTATTATAGATATTATGTCACATCTCAACATTATTTATCTGCCCAAGTTGATGTCAGTCATTATGATCATTACAGTCTTTGTGGTTACCTGCATAACATTTCGACATAACACTCTGCGTGTGTATAGCCAAAGATGGAGCAAATTGGATATGACGGGAAAATCAGATTTCATACAAATAAATGTATGTACAACGGTGCGCCGTAATGCCTATGAAATGGTGACCGTTAAGGAAGTTGTTTCCAAGCCTGATATAATCAGATGTGGACATTTCCTGAAACAGGGGGAAGTATGACTTGTTATTCATGGTTTAGCCCAAAGCACGCAATGTTTGAATAGTAACTGTAGGGAACAGCTTTATTTCCTCCTGCGGTAAACTTAATTGTCGATTAAGTGAATGTACACTTACACGAAATGTGTAGGGAATTGTTTATTATATATGTGAAACTTCATCACGTATAGCTAAAATAATTAATTTCTTTTTCTTTTTTAAGCTCATTAATAAATATATGGTAATAGAATGATAGATCACTTCACCCCTATACTCAGTTTTACTCAAGAGTTTCTTTTTTGTCTTTAGAAGACACGAAATCAAGTATCCTAGTTCGTCCTGGAAATATCAAGAAATTACGCTAATTTCACTACGTTCTAATATCTAGATATGCGGGTGGCTTAGCCTGGGGTGTAATGTACTGATGTTATCTGCTAGCTACACGAACATCATCCAAACTGTAACAGAAAGCGAATGCACATATAGGCGGTAAAAATCTGCCTAAATTACAGCTATTTTACGCTGACTGGCATGGCGTATAATTGAGCAATCAGAGTGCGATAATTGATTGTCCGCGGGGCTGGCAGCTAGTTCCGGTCTAGTGTTACAATACAGTTAAAAGGCTTGTACTCGATGTGCACCAAGGCTTGACTTATCAGTCACGGCAATATATTTTCAGTCAAGAACTAACGGTTCGGTTTGAGAGTTTGGCAATTTGCGTATTTAGGAGCAGTCTACATGGCATCCCTCTATATGTATATAAATATGGACCAAATACACGTTGCCAACAAACACAGTGCCAACAGTACTGGTCAGCCTACAGCCAGCAGGGGCCACGGTCACTCGTACCTTTTCGGCACTCGTACACATGAATTAAGTATTAATCCCTAAATATTTTTTTTTTTTTGCGGAAGTCATTTTTGTGCGTGGAACTAATTATCTGAAAACCACGTGTGTAGAAATCGATGTTGATCTCGGTTATAAGAAGTTAATCACGAGTTTTATCATGGGAGAGTCAGTCCATCTGGCGTCAGACGTGGTAATGTGTGATATTAATTGAGTCTCTGTCAAAGTCAGAGTTGTAATAAGTAGGCGACAGTTTACAGGGTTAGTGGCCTACATGCGCAACTAGTTGGGTGTATGAACATTGTCAGGAGGAGACATAGAAACTGTGACTCTGTTGGCCCGTAAAATAAACGACAGGACAAGAAAAGGCAAGCCTTTAATTAAAGAAGATAATAAACGGAATGCAACATTCCAATCTAGTGTTCAAGCAACCTTACATAAGTGTTGTGTGGTCAGAGGATTCCGCTGATTGAAGAGAATCCTTGACATTTCCCCATGAGATATTTTCCCCGTGATATTTTTTTCCCATTAGATATTTTCCAGACAAGTTATTTTCCGCAGTAAATATTTGCCTTATTAAACAGCCTTCCCCATTAGACGTTTCTTTGACATTATTCGTATTGGATATCTTCCCTTGTTAGATATCTTCAAGGCCAGGTTCCTTGTATGGATGCATTATTTAAATGTTTTTTTCTGTTAATAAATGTGACACAGCATGTGCACCAACTTTAGACAAATAATTTCTAATCAATTGTATGCATAGCATCGGCTTTTTTTTTACCTAATTCTGCTTAAGTCATTGTGCTTGGGGGGGGGGGGCGTGCGCGTGTTGTTTTTAAGCATTTCACCCCTTGCATGTGACCATTGGCCAACTAGTTTTACTGTAGGTACTGCAGCCTGTTACTTGTATATCTATGAAGTATGAAGGCAACTCCTTAAGGAATGCTCAATAAACAGCGGGCAATGGGTCATTAATGAGGAAAATGCCTGTATATATCCTCAAGTTCGGTATTAACCTTCCTGGTTCAGGCTGTTGTTAAATAGCCGTCATTGCTCATTCATCATGGCGCACTGCAAGCGATGGTCTGGAGAAAATGCAGGACAAATCAAAGATGAAAGTGCAGTCACTGTGGTGTGCAGAAGGCTGCATGCCTATATCAACCACCCCCCACCCCCATATCCACCACCACCCACTACTCGCACACATAAAAACAGCGTGCAGGGCCCAGTTTCAAAAAGAAGCCGTACATGTACGTTAATCGCGCGTACAGGACAATGGTATGGTAAATGTAACGTTCAGAAAATCGTACGACAAATGTACGGTAAAAAATGTCGCGCATCGCTTTGTCAAACTGGGCCCAGATGTGCAAACATGTGAATATGAGTACATGGCAGACTGAACGTTTAGTGATTGTGTTGACGAAAACACCTTGCTCATAAAAGTAACCAGCGCTTTTTGGTCGCCAGATATAAGTGACCGAAACAATTATGGTCAATGGTTGAGTGACCAGCTTTTTTTCCCTTGACCACATAATTTTGACCAATTTTTTAGCGATTTATTTACTGGTTTACTTTCTGGTTTTATTTATTATTCAGTTTTATCAACAGCTTGTAACTTAAGTTAAGTTTCTGTTCATTCTGTCAGGCATTGGTGACATAAATCGCACGCAGTGCTCGTCAAACGGATGTAATAAAATTCTTGTGAGCGAAAAGATTGATAACACGTGAAATTACTTCCTTCAAGCCCAGAAGCAAATATTCGTGCAGTGTAGGCGTACAAATGCCACATCGTCATGATTTTACAAAATCAGGAAGAATGTGATTGTTTGGCTTTTTGTCCCAGTGCATTAGGTGTTAATGAATTATTAAAGTAATAAAGCTAGAAAATTCTCTTAACGTCACCATAAAAATGACAATCAGTATAGAATGTGAAAAATTTGACATACAAACCGATCGATCCACCGAACGAAAACCCATCGACAGATAGAGAGAACAAATTATAGAGCTGCTTTTGCAGCTAATAAATGCAGTTAAGGCCTCTGTACTTAACTAAAACATAAGAAAAGATGCTGTCAAAATTGTTTTTCAGATTTCGTGCAAACTGCAGTTGCACGAAACGGCGTTTCGTTTAAAAACGGCGTTTTTTTTAAATCGTTATGTAAACACGTTCAAGCCATGCGTGTAGGTTAGGTGTTCGTGGCCTGCATGGAGGTCAGGTCAAGTACCCGCGTATGTTTGGGAAATCTTGCATCATGTGATGTTAAGAGGAAAACTACAGAAGTTTGCTGTAGACATGTAGATATAAAGTCTTCCATGGCTTTTTGCAGATATATTGTTAAGAACTCCTGGATTAAGAATTGCACTGAATCCATCAGCCATTAGGGGCCTCCGTGGCTCAGTTGGTTAGCGCGCTAGCGCAGCGTAATGATCCAGGAGTCTCTCACCAATGCAGTCGCTGTGAGTTCAAGTCCAGCTGATGCTGGCTTCCTCTCGGGTCGTACGTGGGAAGGTCTGACAGCAACCTGCGGATGGTCGTGGGTTTCCCGGTTTCCACCCACCATAATGCTGGCCGCCGTCGTATAAGTGAAATATTCTAGAGTACGGCGTAAAACACCAATCAAATAAATAAATCAAATCAGCCATTAAGGTTAGTGGTATAGTCAGCAGACCGGGGTATCACGAAGTGACCTTAGACTTACGTCACAATCTTATTCATTAAACTCTCCTACATTCCTTTCCGATATTTTAGCTGAAATTAGCTACAATTACTTACCCAGAATTTACGCTGTCAAGCAATATTTTGATCTTACGTACGAAATAATAATTTTTAAGTGATTTGAAATTTTGACGTAAGTCTAAGATGGTCTCGTGATCCCAGGGCCAACGTTGCATGGAGGACAGTGCGAAAGTGGGCACTGTAGGCCGCTAAGGTTGTTGCTCATGTCTAAGAGAGGCTTACTCATGTCAGAGTTCTATATCGTTATATGTTATTTTGTCTCTGACAAATAAGGCAGTATGTTGGAATCCCGATGGTGTACAGCCGATTGCCCGCTGCTGTATTTGAGAAACAGTTATAAGCATTCGTCGATTTACGATATTTTCATGACATTTTTCTTCTCCGAAAGGTTAATAGAAATAATCTTCCAATCGAAAAACTAATCTCTAACCTGTTAAATTTAAGATAATATTATGCCACTTAACTAGATTACTTTACTGCAGCGCAATAGTATGTCATGCACAACACAATACACCAACAAAAATATTCTTTTGAAATAACAGAATAAGTTTGTCATAGACACCTGTGTTAATTTAACAGAGTGTAGGTTTTCATACATTTTCGGCACACTCAGATCAACAAGTGTGTGTTTTGTTACAGTTTGTATTCTTGGCAGGCTTTGGGTGTGACTTGCGTAGTGCGTAGTACCTCACGTAACACGTGACATTTCCCACTGCGCGTGTCTAGACTAGCTAGGATCACAGCTGTGATGTGTAACTCTTCTCAGTTGTAAATGTCGTTTGAAAACAATCGGAAAACGTCGACCAAAAATACACGTATCTAAGCTTAGACTCCTACAATCGTTCAGTCTGCGCCATTCGATGTACCCTTAGGGAGAGGGAGGGTGGGGGCGGGTAGGGGTAGCGGCCGGCTCGCTTGCTCAGATGGTTGAAACGAGCGTTAGACTAGTGCGGTTACGCGTTCGTATCCAGCTCTCGGCTTCGGCTTTAAAAATATACTTGGACGAAGGTCATTGACATTGACTGAAAAATTGACACTCCAGTTGCCTTCGCCTACAAACCTGACTGTAGTCATACAAGTGAAAACTTCTCGAGCTTGCGCGGTGCGTTAAAGACCTATCAATGAATCCATCAGTCATGCATTCAGTCAAAAAACCGGTGTGATTTCGTATCCAGCTCTTTACGAGTTGTCTGTAGACAAAAAACATGACAGCCATCTCCACCGCATCCTTAGGTCGTGCCTAGATCTCAACAAGCACGACGGTACAACTCTTTTAAAAACAAGAACATAAGCATTTATTGCAGTCTTGCGAGGTAAAGAAGAGTTATCAGAAATGCTGCAATGAAATGAATTGGCGGCTGTTAACAATTGGTGGCTGTTAACAGAAATCGTACATCCCAGATGGTGCTGCCTGTCATATGAATGACTGTCTATCACATGTCTCTGTAATACTTAGTGGTTCAGGGTCACTTGCTGTCTCTGTGACCAAATGGTGCACAAACATATGGTAGAAATTACCCAAGCGTCCCTTAGCAGCATCTCTCTATCTGTTTTTTTTTTTGTTTTTGTTTTTTTTTTTTTGCAGAAACGATACACCATCACTTGCTATATATTGGCATGTCTGCTCTGTGACTACAACTGCTTGCATTGCGATGTTTTCTAGAAATACCAGAACACCATGTTTGATAAAACCAGGGTCTCTGGGCTAGCTGTGGTCTGAATGTATCGCTTGCCAAATCTTCACCGACAAAATAGCCGAGGAGAAAGATGTTCATTAACTGATAAGCGCGTTTGAAGTCACACCCTTACAGTGTGTTCAGGAGGGAGACATTGATTAAAAAAGGCCGGCTGAGGTCTACGAAGCCTCAGATGAGTCCTGGGGCGCATGCGCGAAGTTCTTATAATTGGTTGCTCGGCTTGTTTCATGTACAGAGCTCGACATGCCTTTACGACCTGTTGAACATGGCGTGGTGTATGAACACGGAATGGGCTGAGTGAGTGATGGACGCCTTAGGCCTCCGTTACGACCCACCGATCGATATATTTTATCGGCTCCTACCCCTTCCATTTTACGTCGCCGTTCCCAGAACCTCTGCGTGTCGTTTCATTTGGAATCGCTGCGCAATGACACCTCCTAGAGCAATGTTTTCCTCATAACTTCTTTCCTAACCATCTTCTTCAGGAAACAAGTGGTACATAATTACGCCTGGAATGGCTGGATTGTACTCAGCTCCAGCATCTTATCTCGTTTCTTCATAACTTCAGCAACATAGGCCTACCATTGTCAGAAAATACCATATAAATGTTCAGCATTTTCTACATGTACATGTACAGTTTTTCTGTCGTCGAACTATTTATAACTGTGATTAAAACATGTGACGATACATATCTGTTATTGGTTATCACCCGTTGCATCAAAGAAGAGAACTTCAGTTTGTATAATGACAAGGCCGGTCCATTCCGAACATAGCCTTAATTCTACAAATCCTCTTGCGCGTATAAAATAACGAGAAATAAGATGCAAAAGAAGTTATCCGTTTTCAATGAGGTTGTTAGAATCTTCTAGATTTACCGCCCAATTACATTTCAGTTAAAATCGATCGATTAACTGATCGGTGGCTTAGTGTTTAGAGGATCCGCCTGGAAGTCAGGAGAACTGGGTCCGAACCTGGCTCGGATCATAACAAAGATTAAAACCACATGTTTCTTGTTGCTGCCTGGCTTCACCCACGCAGCGTTAAAAGACTAGAGTAAGGAAACAGGACTGGTTGGCCCAGTGTCAGTGTAATGTGACTGGTTGGAGTGTCTGGTGTCTTGGGCATGATACTTTAGTGGTGACAGTGGTTTGGAGAGAACATCTGTTTAGTTCAGAGTTGAAGAGAGCCCTTGAAATAGGCAGAACTCTTTTGTCATTTTACATCATCGATCTGTATAAATTATAAGACTTAGGTTTAAACGATGGACATTACGCGTGCATATAGTGCGATATGAATCTCTTTTGTTGCGGCGCGCACTTCTGTCATGGCAGCGAAAGGTATTTACGCGTGGGTGATTTATACTTTTAGCGTGTTCTTAAGCCAAAATGCAAATATGTTTTTTCCCACCCGTTAATTGTTTTTTTTTTTGAATTCCTATGTAAAAATAAACGCTGATAAATAAATGAAATATGGCATCTTGATGACGACATTGTGATTTGAAATCGCACGTATATTTGTAGTAACTCGGTAAATATGTAAGAAATTTATCAAATAGAATTTATATATTCTTTTATGTACATACATACATACACAGAAAGAAAAAGATGAATTTCTTTCAAAACCCCGCTTGATATACTTAACTACATGAAATGGATCACTATCCTTTAATATGACGTCTTTATTGATGCGCATAAATCAGATATTGGCTATTATCAGCCATCGAATGTGTTGGACACTTTGCAATTACAATGTCGAATTAGGACGGTGTTGTTATTAGCATGCAACTATACTTGACATCGGCTGTATACCCTGAAGTGACACTCACGTACGGCTTAACGCCAGTATCCAGCAATCCACACCAGGAAACATTGCCTCGAGCTATTTGAGGGGTCGTTTCTACTCCCCAGAAATTCAATATTTGCACACACCGTCTGTAATTGAAACTTGGGGTTGGCTGGTTGTAGTGAAATCAACCAGTGGATATTTAACTACGCTACATCGTCTTGTCCGTTACACGTATAGAGGCAGGAAAGGCGTGATCAAAGGCAATATACCGGACGGACAAGTGAACAAGGCGGAATCATGATCGTATTCAGTCAGCATTAAGGCAGTAAGAGCTCTGCGGTTCTATGCGCTAATTACCTACGACATCCTATCCCGTCCTCCAGAACTTTACTTAGGATTTTGCATGCATGATGGAAGAGTTTCAGTGCCATTGCTCATTGCGAAAATTCTTGCATGCGCTTTGTTTTAATTTCTGCTTGCAGTAAGGGCACATCAACAGCTTTCAACAAATGATACGAAAAGAACAACTTAAGATAAAAGTTTCAGAAGGCGGGCTTAGGAACTTTTATGACCACAGTGTTTAAGCGTAGAGAGAAAACACGTCAAACGTATTTACTTCCCAGATTCACCTTCTAAATCTCAGTCTGTCCTCATTTTCTGGGTATAGATCACTTAAACTGAAGAAAAACATAAAAATGTTATGGGCCTCAGAGGAAAGGCCATTAAACACTCTCCCTGAAAACAACTTCATTTTAGTTTTTTGCGGATTTTGTTTTCACTGAATGAAGTGCTGAAGTCAGATGTTTGGATTGCAAGCTAGGCTGTATGGACCTTAATGTATGTTAATGTATGTCGTCAGGCACCGTGTTAGCCAAAGGA
Source organism: Liolophura sinensis (assembly GCF_032854445.1). NCBI lineage: Eukaryota > Metazoa > Mollusca > Polyplacophora > Chitonida > Chitonidae > Liolophura > Liolophura sinensis. Next base: position 8,714,936 of record NC_088297.1, on the reverse strand, counting down.
ACAAGCCGCCCATATTCAAAGTAGATCTTCCAAGTCGTGCTTTCCTTTGTTCTTTTATGTGACTATTCGAGGAGTCTGGTATTCTTTGTCCGGTTTCCGCCCGACATAATACATTGGCCACCATAAGTACGATATTTTTGGTACAGCGTAAAACAACCAGTGCAAAGAAATCTTTTGTGAGACACATCCATATGTCTACCCACTTTGTTCTTTTGTGTGGCTTATAAGTGCACTCTTTGTGCATATGTGACGTTGCCATATATGTGCAGAATTTATTCCTCTGAGTGACACAGGTGTTATGTGGCTAATTAACTCTTTAACCGGAAAAATTTTGGAAGACCAAATACAAGGCAAAAACATAGCAGTAAATTAGATTGCATACACTACAATGGAGCAATGCGTTTTACACAGAAGAACAGAAACCTGTAGAGATCCGGGCAACTTTGACCGGAGACATTTTAGAACTCGATCATGTTTTTTTACCGTTATTTGGGAAATTTGCTGTGTAAAATGACCGATACGTTTGCGTGAGTGCTCGGATAAACATATGACAAGGTTTGCCCTTTAATAATCCCACAACTTTCGAGACTGATCTTGTGACCTTCACCGAGAGACACTTTGGCTTATTCCAGCTGGGGGAACCATTCCACTGTCCAAAAGGACGTCACCGCCGCCGCCATTGGCATTGAAAGGCTAACGATCTGCCAAAAGCTCCAAAATGCCAGCGGCTGGGATTTATCCCTCGTGTGCCGCATAGCGGTTATCGCAAGTCACAGTCACGAAAACGGGCTCTGAGAACTGGGCCGGACAACGATTAACCCATACGTGTTTCTATGGTGATACATAGTGATAAGGCAGTTAATAATTCCTCCCGTAGGGCCACGCGCAATTAGACCCGGTTTAATTAAGACGGATTTAAGTATACACGCGTAATCGCAAATGGCGGGTCAAATGTGGGTGTGATTAGGCTGTATTAATCCGCCGAGCCTTTGTACCGGCGCTGTAATTAAAGCGCTTGTGTCACTGTCGAGCCTGGACCCGTTAGCACTCGCTGTGATACAACGGCGCGGTATTAAACCCTCCATACTGTGACCATACATATATACAAGGCTAAATGAACATGAACATGGCCCGCATCCTCAACTGTGCCTGTACGGCACATGGCATTGTGGTTACCAATGAGGCATATCGGAACATGTGGTATTAGCCGATAATTATGTAGACGGAGCACTCACAGACCGCCTTCACTATTCAAATAAGATGCGTCCGAGAATTACAAGTGCTCTCAGCTATATACAGTGGTTGGTATTGAGGTAAATCCGTAAGTTTTCGATGAAAACTGCCCCGATTTTACTACTCTTTGAGGTTACTGAGCGGAGAATGCACTGAGAGGAGTATAAAATAGTCTCCGAAAATTGCAGTCGCGGTGAAAACTGGAGGTTGAAGTCCATAGAGCGATCGTAAGTCAAGATGATCGTAATTCCGATAGTGACTTACGTGTATGTCTTTAGCACAAGCAGTGATGAAATTTGCGTTAACTCACCATGCGGTTGCGTTATGCACGTTTCAAAGACTTGAGTCAAATATACACAAATACAAATCAAATGTTTTGCTGTTGAAAGCTTATAATTTTTATTTATTTATTTGATTGGTGTTTTACTCCAAGCATATTTCACTTATACGACGGCGGCCAGCATTATGGTGGGAGGAAACCTTCCCACGGCAGACCTTCCCACGTACCGCCAGAGAGGAAGCCAGCATAAGCTTGAACTCATAGGGACCGCATTGGTGAGAGGCTCCTGGGTCATTTACGCTGCGCTAGCGTGCTAACCCAAATGAGCCACGGAGGCCCCTTTATAATTTTTAAAATGATTCATTACTGCAGAACAATGTATGAACAAAGTGTATTTTCTCTTCTGTTATGGGCGCCTGCAATTATGACTTAAGGCTTTAGCTGCTTGATAAATACGAGCTGGACAGCAGTCGTCGAAACGAGCACGCTCTATCTCTGCCTGTAGTGACGCTGAGGATATCGGCTCCGCATATCTAAACCACCTCTAATCTAGAACACACAACCATATAAATTGTGCTCAGCAGCTGGGCAAGCCTGTTCTTTATTTACCCTATGGTAGTATATAGTGTAGGAATTCTCCTATTGTAGCATGTATGCTGAATGTTGGTGAACTAAGAGAGAGAGCTAACGAAATCTGATCGGTATCTTTGGCCAAACAGTCCAGAACAAAGTCTACCGTTCAATAAAAACGTCTGTTTTCAATCAAGCTTTTCAATTCAACACTGCTTCCATACACTGTTAATACGTATGCTTTAGGCGAGATAACCACTTCACCACTGCTTCCATAACACTGTTAATACGTATGCTTTAGGCGAGACAACCCTCCCTTACCCCTCTACAACTGAAATTCGCCATATTGTGTCGTTTTGGATTTGACTGGATGTACCAAATACCAACATCTTTCACTCTGTAGTTGTTAGCTTATGGGCACATAAAATAGGAGGCTTGCAGTACTCTAACTTGAGCAATAGGAGAGGTCTAGTACTGTATGTAAGCAAGTTTATCTACACAGATGACATGTACGGAAATTCCACAGAAAGCTGTTACATCAACTGTTTCAATCCTAACGGAATTTTACTGTTATTTTGCATGCATCTACAGGATATATACATATAAATATATATGTATATATCATACATATGTATATATCTATAGGTTAGCTACAGTTCTGTTCAGGTACGTATTAATGTATTGTCATGGAATGACGGACCATGCTTGGTGTTTTCGGCGTGCGTGGCGTTCCAGTGAGGCAGCACTATATAGGTACATATACAGAGATATTCCGAGATAGATACACTGTTGTAATGTTCTGTCACTCCTCTGTTTTTGTATTTCCAAGTTAATTACTAAATAAATAAAATGCATAAAAATTTAACAACAAACAATTTAACAACAAAACACTCCTGTGTCATCAAAAACCCATTCTTTGACACAACCCCAATTGTTTACTCTCGATTTAATCTGATCTGATTGGTGTTTTACGCCGTACTCAAGAATATTTCACTTATTCGACGGCGGCCAGCATTATGGTGTGAGGAAACCGGGCAGAGCCGTGGAAAAACCCACGACCACCCGCAGGTTGCTGACAGACCTTCCCACGTACGGCCAGAGAGGAAGCCAGCATGAGCTGGATTTGAACTCACAGCTACCGCATGTGTGAGAGGCTCCTGAGTCATTGCTCTGCGCTAGCCCCCCCCCCACCCCCCCGGTTTAAGCTTCCACGCATAATTTCACTTAGACGTTGAGAATACGATTGGATTGTCTTTTTTTTTTTTTAGCTCAAACGTAATTTGTATGCGGTATATGCAGAAATTCTTCATGAATCCCTTCACCGTTTGACTTTATGAAACCTTTACATCGTCATAGTCCATATATGTATTATTAAAGTAAGCCTTTCTGAAAGTTACTAGCGAGCTCGTCAATTTTTATACTCCTTGGACCGAAAAAATACCAACAAAAAAAGAACATCAAACCTGTATTTTAGAAACTTTTGCAATGCCACCACCAGAACGTGGGTTTAGAGAAGGTTGCTCTGTTCTCACTCAGACCCTTGTTCAAAGCAGTTACGGATCCCGATTCTAACCACTAACTGATCCCTTTTTCCTCATGTGGGCTTCTAATATTTTCTCTCTAGATAATCTCCACTCCGGAAGGGTCCGATTAACAGCCCGCGAACCGATTATAATCCACTTAGCGCGTCTTCACGTAATGGCCATATGGTTTTATCTGTTGTTTTTGACAGTGGTTTATTCGATTATTTTCTCCTCACTGCGTCTCAGGTTAATGGGTTATGGTTTTTGCATCACCCGATTATGTTTTACATCTCGTTTCCTGGCGTCCTTTTTTCTGAGTCCTATTGTAAAGTAGACACATCAATAGTTTAATAAACGATTCTTCCCAAACCTGGATGTTCCGGTGAATAATTGATAGGTCAGAATGTCAGAGATTCTGTAAACATATCTGATGATTTATACATGTTCTGGGGAAAGCGACAACCTGAGAAGATAAGACGTAAATTGTGCTTAGAGTCTGACGGTGATAAGTAAATATGTATATAAACCAAACCATTCTTACAACGTCATTATTCTCTCAAAATCACAGACTATTTGACACTTCTTGGCGTCCAGTAGACAGTCGGGTCAGGTAACGGCTCTACCTAACCCAACGGGTTGCATAACCTTTCACTATTTTTCATATATTCTCGTCCGTTTATTTGACAAGACGCGACAAACGATGGTTCGGGCATACTTTCTCAAAATCGTGACAAATAGCCTATTCACTGTAGGTTGACGATTCAGACCTCGCCAGACACAGAGAGACAAGATAGTAAGAAATATACCACGCACACATTTGCTTTACAGCTGCGACATCCACAATATAAGATTTCGTGTCGTCTTCTACCCAGGCACCACCTTTAAGTGAAAATGGCACAAGCTAACAAGTAGGAGGTCCATTTTTAAAGATAGTACGTCAAAAATTTGACGTAAAGACCGATCGACACACAACTAACAAGGAAGTACTCACAGACTTTCTGAAAATCGTACACGAATAAATTGTTTGTATGTTTGGCAGAGCATCAAGGGAGAGACAAAAATCACGTGACTGAGACAAGGCAGGGTTTACATACCGAACTGGAAACCGCGCCCTAGATATCTGGGTCGTTAAATGGACTCTTCGAAGGGTTGTCGACTGGCCCTGGAGATCGCGTGTTCGAATCCAGCTTCCGCTTGAAAAATAACTTACTATCATACAATTCGCTGAACAAAGGCAGATTTAAGTGAGAGTCATTGACTTCAAAAGATTTTTATACTATGTATACTCGTCGACTTTATAGTCACTGTGAAGCTTTATGTCTTTCCGGTGGCAAGATTTATTTATTTATTTATTTGATTGCGGTTTTACGCCGCATTCAAGAATATTTCACTTGTACGACGGTGACAAGCATTATGGTGGGAGGAAACCGGACAGAACCTGGGGTAAACCCACAGCCATCCGCAGGTTGGTGGCAATATTTAAATTTCATGGGTGAATGTGTGATCTACTACATAGACTTGCGAGACGTTCGAGATGAATGATAAGAAAGTTACACTTTTTTGGAGAATACATCACTCTTGTTTCATTCTGTGCAACACGAAAACCATTTTTTTTGTATCCTCATGAAGATTTAGGGATTCAGATATTCTGTGGGCTGCAAGCAAACTGATAGTCATTGTATCCCGACTGTTGATGTAGTGTCAATTTACCCGGGAATTACAGTCCGTTCGGAGACTCTGGAGGGGACGCCTGCGCAGAAGGCTTTTCTAGTAATTACACGGTATCTGATCCAACCTCCACTGAATCCCGAGGCTTTTATCCGGTTTAAGGGGTCTTTAACTTAATTTAGGATGTCTTGACTCGAGCCCTAGAGACGTTAAGTGACATTGCCCTGCTTGTTGTGTTTTTCTTGGCTTTCTCGACCCCTCAATAATCTTTTACTTGCCCAATTTCCCAGCAGCGTAATGCAGTTTTGGTCCATTCGCTCTGCTTCTAGAACTACCACCTTTTTGTTATATGGAGAAATCGCGTCTTCAGTGCTTTTTAGTGTTTTCTGCCTTAAGCCGTGAAAAAGGAGTGTTCCTCAAAGAAAGGGAGGAATCAGTGACGCTGATTTTAGCTGTGACAAGGCGCTCAGTGGGAAGACGATGTTAATGTTGTTGTGGTTGGTGGCAAGCGGTTCTTGTATCGTGCATGCGCTGTAGCTCGTGAGCCGCGCGGTCAGTTTTCGTAATCTTTAATGCCTTCTCAATACGTGTTTGCATCCTGATTGTTGATACAATTGCTTATATATGTATTACCCTACTGCATGATAGTGATGTAACCTTACCCGTGGGGAAAACCGCAATCATCCATTCATTCTTTACGTTAATAGGAAGGCGTCTTTTGAGAGTTCACCTGTGTTATTATGCAAATAAAGCGGGGCGTTTTGCTAAAATCGGCTTTAGTTGATCCAGTCTGTTCTCTGAAAACACTTAACATGCGCGTGACGTCTCCTGTTTTTGCGTGGCGCACTCGTCTTGAAGACGTTCCTAGCGGTGCAGCACAACCTCACTTTGGCGTCGAATTAGCAGGGCGTAGCAGTGTCATTGAAGAAAAAAATACACATTCAGGCTAGCTGTAGAGAAGGCAATAGGTGGGATGTGAAATGTGAACGTCAGGTTAGTGAGCATACCAACACTTATTAGGAAGGAATAGATCACCCAACCTTCTCTTGATTTCAGACTTCAAGAATTAATACATTTGATCCATTTATGTGACTGTGGATAAATGCCGTACCCAAAAATATTTCGCTCATAGGACGGCGGCCAGGGTGTAAGGTACCCGACAGGTCATTACTGGAATTATTTCTAAAAGCATGTCTTGTTCACCAAGTTAAGACTGTGGACAACGCTTATAAACAGCCCTCGAAGTTGACCTCTTTTTCATTTGTGGCACTGGTCGATACATGGGCAGCCATTTTGGAAGCGTTCCCACGACGAACCTTATCCCACGTTGTAGCGATTCTTTGCTTTCATGACGTTGATTTATCCTCTTTGCTGGAATTTAAGTCACAAGGCGCACGGCTGTCACGTTCTCCTAGAGATATATGCCACGTCGATGGCAGACTCGCGTATGAAGGCTCAAGCTTTCGGGTCAGAGAGTATGGATTACTTTGATCAGCGTCAGAATCATGTCAGAAAGTCTTTCAAGCTGTCTGTCAAACCGTGCAAGATGATGGAGTTTTGCTGGACCAGGCCCACTTTCAGCTAAAACTTCTCTCAGGTTTTTGACGTCGTAAATGCTGGTGCCTGTATTTAGTATAACATAACGCTACTACTTATTTACGATGAAAGTTACGATCAGAATAGATTTACGAAGATTTGTGCAAATGGGGCAAGGGCTGGAGAAGGTCAAATGTCAGACATTGCTTGACAAGGGAGCTTACGGGTCAGTTGTTCTTAAGTGATCTTTAGTCTGTACAAAGTTCCACTCGGTGTATTATTTGTCAAGATGACAGCAATATTTAACATTCATGCATGTCTTAACTTTTAATACGCGGCCGATCCAAAGCAAAAGCTGAATCAGAGTGTGTGAATCTCTTTTACCTGATACATGCGAGACGTTAAAGGTTCGAATTCGACACTTTGCACCAATCGAGCCCGTGTCGGGAGGGTGATCAGAGATAAGACATATAAGTGATGGGCTCTCCGGCCGTACGTGGGAAGGTCTTCCAGCAACCTGCGGATGGTCGTAGGTTTCCCCCCGGGCGCTGCCCGGTTTCCACCCACCATATTGCTGGCCGCCGTCGTATAAGCGAAATATTCTTGAGTACGTCGTAAAATACCAATCAAGTAAATAGAGATTAGTGATGGATGGCAGGGAAATCTGCAAATGATCATGCGATTAGTTAACGGTCCGCATCAAGGGAACACTTGTGAGCTTCATGACCAGATGGGGTAGGAATGCAACACTAATATTTTCTGTCTGTTTTCTGTTTTCAATTAACAAATGAAGCGTTCTTTATAAATCGACAAGGGTTTTTCAATCTTAGTCTCCAGTAGTCTCCAAATATCTGAAATTTTAGAATCTCCAGCAGTATTGACCAAGAGTTAACAATTGCAAAATAGGGATTCTTGTATTACACAGTGGAATCGTACATCAAGCAAACAAAAGTATTTCACCAACGATATTCCGGTAGACGAACCTTTCTAACACGTGGACACACGCATGGCCAATCATTTTGATGTTGGGTAAACCCTGATCGGGTAGTTCTTGTGGGTAAATCCGTCTTTCCTTTAATCGATTTTGTCCATCCAGACAGAATCGTCAACCAGCCACCCAAAATTTCTCGCCTCCGGTACACTTACTACCGCGCGATCTTTGCGTCTGTTCCAAAATTCTGGCAGTTGTCCAAAGTCTGGCACATCTCAGCCGTTATATCGTCTGTTCACATGTGATCTTCGGTGTATGGTGACAGGTTTTACTTGCTTCCACTGGAGTAACCCACTCTTCACCCTTTCCTCACCGAATGAGCTCGCCACATACGCTATGTATGACAACGGGGCAAAGCTTTCCACACCAGGGCAAGGGAATGGACTGATTAGCCCAGTAAATCTCTGGAGATTGTCTGTATAATGCTCAAGAGCTCGCTCTGGTCATGTTGTCAAATATTCATTTACAGGAATACAGCCGTCAGAATTCTTACCCTTTAATTCCCGTTTGTCTTGTTTCGCGTCTCGTAGAAAGCTGTGGTTTATTTTCCAATTTGAACGTACTGGCACGGATTTTCTACATTCACTGGGGTACAGTTATTCTCACTCATCATTTTTTAAAAAGTTTAGTCGCATGAAATAGGCGTATTTCGAAATAAATGAAATTGCTTCCGCGTGAAAATTTTCTGCAATATTAACAGCGTCTTCTGAATTTCCTGCAAATACCAGGGGTTTATATCATTTCAATCTCTATAGTATACATAGAACACAATTCAGATCGGCAATACAAGGTACACATTGTATATACTATAAGGTGCTTTAACATGACAAATACGCTTTCTGTTTACTGTGAAATACTAAATGTTACCTTAACGTTCAGGAAAACTCTACTGCTTCGGAAGTTTTTTATAGAATTAACTGGCGCATACAATAATCCTGTAAGCGTTATATTTTAATACGATGCTGGGTGAGTATTTAAAGGAAGAAAATGCTAAACAAAATCGGTAATAATGAGAACTAAAGGAAAGCTCTCAAGCGATGTTTGTTCTCAAACAAGCACGGCATCAGGATTTCGGCTGGTCATTTTGGTGGAATCGGTTAACTATGGAGATTATAAATACAATCAAATGGTCGCCGCCATATATGGCTAAAACTCACAAACTAGCCATGTAGTCGACCAGGAGGTTTTTAGCACGTGAAGATAATAACGTAAAATACGAATTCTTATGTCAATTGTCAGCTGACATACGGAACTGTGTAACTTGTGCGTTTGCAACCAAACCACTATTTGCACTAGACAAACGGAAATCGGCCTTGTCATTAGTTTACCATAAGGCAGCCCGTCAGAGGTTCGGCTTTTTTTCTTTGTTGTTTCTGTCTTGCGAGCCTCGGTAGTTTCTGAACATAAAATCGCACAGCATTGAAGTGCGTTGATGTAGGGACTGAATGCAATGGATTTCTAGTACCATTTTAATTAGTGTAAGAGGCTGTTTTGTATTCTATTCAGGCTGATTTAATGGTTCTATGCAATGTCCCTGAAATATCAAAGTATTATAACGGGATGGGTATAATTCATAAGGCTTATCTGCAATTTTTAATAACGATGATGTCATGATTGTTGTGAAAATTGTGATAACTGTACTGCCACAAAACCTTTCTGCTCTGCGTTGGATAAATTGATATTTCGTTTAATATTTGATTATGAAAAAGTGTCATGTACAGATAAACCCGTTTTCGCCTGGCATTATCACAGGGAAGGCATTTTTAAAGGGAGAAATACCGTGGATGTAGGTTGACCTACATCATGATGGTGGATACGAAAGTGCGGTTGCACAGGCCTCTCTGGTGGAAAGCTCAGTGCCCGGATGATTGGTGACAAGACTGGGTTGACTTGGAAGTAGAAGCTATGTAATTAGATGCCGTTTGTGTTTTTGTATGATTTCCATTTGTAACGTGGTTTGCTAAGATCACACAGAAGATGTAATGGCAGACGTTACGAGTTATTCGACGAAAGATCCAAAGGGGAAAAAGTCATGGAAAGAAAAAAATCACTGAGCAAATGTGGGCGAAATCCTTGTTTTTTTCCTTCGGCTAATGCGTTCTCTGTCATACTGTGTATTTCCACAGCGAACCAGCGGTGTAAACTGAGACGAATGGCGAGCTCCATCCAGGGCACAGATTTAACATCAGCGAGCTTCTTCAATTTTTCATGCACCTGTTGACGTTAAAAATTTAACAGATCTTTACTTTTTTTCACCATGCAGCCTTTCTAATCCGATGGAGAGGCTAAATGATGCAGTATCGGAAAAGTCGGTTAAATGATACTCATAATTATCGATGTGTGGAAAAATGATAACTATCTTGATGAAGATGCCGATGTAATACATTGTTTCAACTGTTGTGTGAAAAGAATAGAATAGAGATGGTGTTTTTAATTGCGATTGATAAGTGTAGCTTCAATAGTGTTGGCACCGGCCCGGATAGCACAGTTGGTGGAGCGTGCGCTTCGGGTAGATCCAGGATCAATCCTTGATCGAGTCACACCTAAGACTTTAAAAGAGGAAGTTGTAACTTCCTCGCTTGGCGTTCAGCATGAAGGGGATAGTGCAACGACTGGTTGACCCGTATCAGTATAATGGCTCGGCCAGGGCGGCTTACTTGCCTTCGGTAAGTGGTCTCAGTGAAGCAGCACTAAATAAAAGCGCGGTGGAAATCTGTCCTTGTTGCCGTTCTGCAACACGTACATGCACCCTAATGATTCCTTCGTCGTCATATGACTGAAAAATTGTTGAGTACGACGTTAAACCCCAAACACTCACTCGCTACATTTCGACGATAGCATAGGATCAATCAAAAATATGCTCATTTAAATAAGACTAGGATGGGAGACTCTTCAGGTGACGATATAATATAACATATCATATGCTAAATGGACAAAAGGGTTCTGTTAAGGTCTTTAACGCTCGTCGGGGCCTCCGTGGCTCAGTTGGTTAGCGCGCTAGCGCAGCGTGATGATCCAGGAGTCTCTCACCAGTGCGATCTCTGTGAGTTAGTTCAAGTCCAACTCATGCTGGCATCCTCTCCGGCCTTACGTGAGAAGGGTCTTTCAATAACCTGCGGATAGTCCTGGGTTTCCCCCCGGCTCTGCCCGCTTTCCACCCACCATTATGCTGGCCGCCGTCGTATAAGTGAAATATTCTTGAGTATGGCGTAAAACACCAATCAAATAATAATAAACTGTAACGCTCGTCATTTTCGAACTGTATCTAATTCCGCTTAACCCGGGGCTAGGGGCCGTAAAGGCGGCCATGCTTATTACATCTGCATGATGCCTTTATGAACAGTTGCAATCAAAGCGCGACTGAGGTACCTTATGTAATTATAATTTGACCTGGAACTCATCCACGGACTACGAATTTGAACTTTAGATTGGAATTCATGCCTGGACTATCAACTGTTCTCCCGGCATCACTGAAAACTGATGACCGCTTCTCTCTTGTGTGTTACCGGCATTATTTCCTATTTGTATAATTTCTTACAAACCCTTGTCTTCGGGAGCTAGTGTTAAAACGTTGTTTTGGAAATGGATCTTGCGATTATCGACTTGGAACGACCTTTACGGACTACGGAGTGGTATACGAATGTCGGACATGACGCTTATATTCTTTATTTTCGTATATAACCTTTGATGATATTCGTCCTCATAAAAGGGGTATTGAAACTTCTTCATGACATCTTTTTTTAGGCCATTAATGCTGGTTTTTATGCCTGTGACATTTCTGTATGTGAGTTTTTGGTATTAATGGACTGATTTTTGGTATTACATTGAAAATTGCTTATTTATATATGTACTTGTTCTGGATGTCGTTTCACAGTTGACGACTGCTTGAGGCTGTATATGGATCCTGTACCATAAAGTTGGCAAGGTGAACAGTTGCAACCAAAGTGCGACTGAGGTATATAGACTTTAATTGCAGCCAACAGCACTCTGTGATGGCTGTGCCCTTGACGCTGTTGCTTATTCTTCTTGTTGACGTTCTTCGTATTCTTGGTGCGCACATTTGAAATGCGCATGCGTCTCAGCTTATGACCGCACAGTTATTATATGTCTTGTTGATTAAGAGCAACCTATACACTAGCTGAATGTGTGTTACTTGGTTTGGCTACGGATTAACTTACTCGCTTAGAACATTCCTAGGGTACTGTGAAATCATCAAATAACTGTTAAGTGCTTATCTTCAACCGGTTATTACTCTAATTCTGTATTTTATGTAATTTATTGGTTCTTTTGTATTTTGTGTTACACGTTGTTGAGGAAGTTGATCCCAGAAGTATCGACGTAGAACGTGCGCGAATGCCCTGTTAACATAACGCGTATGCTATTGGAATATCGGGCTTAAAGGTAGTACATAGTTTTTGTAGTAGTGTACAGAGTTTTGGTCAGTCACGAGATATGCGAACGTAAAAATTGTATTTTCAGTAATCATGTATTACCTTTGAACATGAGATTTGGCTTCCATGATTGTTACCTTAGGGTTAACATCACCAGTCTTCACGTAGATAATCGGCGCCGGAAGGTCTTCAAATGGACTGTCGCACTTACAATCGCGAACAATGTCTGCTGGACACTTCAACTCGTCCACTCCAATTACAAGATTTCCAACTTACGCTCTAGACGTTCAACGGCTTAAAAGCCTTGAACAATAGCACCAAAGCGTGCAACGCTTTTAATATATATCTTTCGCTGTCTGTATGTATATGCTGTCCTTATCCATTCGAGTGGCTTGCCTGACCACGGAAACACAGTCAAAACTTTTGTTTAGAGAGCACTCCCCCACCCCAAACCCGACCCCTGCTCCTGCTTAGCACAATGAACATAGAGATTGGTGTTTGTTCTCTTGGAAGCTCTGGATGCTTCGTCAAGACTGGTCAAGTCACGATCTTTAATAGAACGCCAAGCGATAACAAGCCGTATCATTTAGAATCTCATTTACTCGTCCATCGCAGAGTGGGACCGGGAATTGCTTCTGGCGAGGTGAATAACTCAATCGATGGAAGCCTTGCACCTTAACACATGATGTCTGCTTGGTTTTGGTGGGGGGGGGGGGGGGGGGGGGAGGAGGAGGGACAAGGGCAGCGGTACCCACGTTAAGACCCATTCCCCAATCGATCTGTGCCTAGAACCGAGGACACACGACATGCAGCACCAAAGACAGTCTTACCAAACCTGTCTATAAGCTACAGCATGTCTACTGGAAGGACGCCATATGTACTTTAGACACAGCGTACCGTTCTCCACAGTTTCAAAACGAAGACAGACCCTCGGGCGTACGACGATGCCATCTTTTAATCTGGATTGTGCACTACGTTCACCGTTAAAATAGTGCTTCTCATGATAACATGACCACATGCTCACGTAGAATACGCCCGTTTTGGTTTTAGCCCTGGACAGTTGTTCAGAAGGACAAGATGGGCAATACCCTTAGTACAATAAAAAAAGTTCAAGCGATAAGCTTGGTGTTGTTCCTCGTTTGTACAAACAGGTTGTTTATTATGTATTAGTACGAGATTGGGATAAATTTTTAATGGACATAATGACTTAGATTTGCCCGATGCAATTCTTGGATACCTTTAAACGGAAAAGCATGTTGGTGGTGTTCAAAGGACAAGTCATCGGTAGTACATATGTACCCCGTCCATTTAATTGTGTTTAAATTGGAAACTGTTTATAGTACAGAGCGTAGAGGGTATTGAGGGATACAGTATGGGATCTTCGTATGTTTTAATAGGATTCCATGCTGAATTGCCGGCTGGTCTAAAAGCTTTCTAAATCCACGTCAATAGCAAACTAGTTATCACCGAGTGGTTAGCTCCCAGGGGAGACTGTAGAGCAATGAAGGAATCTTCCCATTTGTTTGATCGCCATATCCATAAATACTAGCAATATATGTACATCATGGCAGATGCAGGCTATTTGAATGATAAAAGAGCGCTAAAAGCCCGCTAAAGTGTACCAGTGGTGAACTAGTGGCGAGTCATTGGCAACTGTTTGTATGATTTGCTTCCAGACTTTACAAAGCAAGCTACTTATATCCGGATACTTTTTTTTAAAATCTGCTTTGAATCAAAGGAAATACCAATGCAACTTAGTCTTAATTTGAAGAAGCTGCGGTTAAACCGCATTTTGCCGTAACTCTAAAAAAAATGGCCTTCCTCTCCAGCCGTACGTGGGAAGGTTTGTCAGCAACCTGAGGATGGTCATGGGTTACCCCTGGCTCTGCCCGGTTTCCTCCCACCATAATGTTGGCCACCATCGTATAAGTGAAATATTCCTGAGTACAGCGTTAAACACTAATCAAATAAATAAATAAATAAATAAAATACGGCCCTGAAATAAGATTTTTTCATGGAAGTCCATTTGCGGTTGCTACAGATTAATGAATAAGCCCAGTGCTTCTCTACCCACCTTTTCCTATCGCTGACTATTAAAGTAGGGTCTGTGTTACGAGAACAACTGATCACTTATCACGGTGCACAGCGTTTTTTCAAACTGTATCTTCTCGAATATTTTGTTGGGGTTTGGGCGGGGGGAGGGGGTATAGGTGCACATGTTGGGCCCATGTTTTAATGCGGTTTGGGGTAGGGGAGATGGGGTGGATGCTGTGCCAATGTTTTTACTTTTGTGCTCTGGATACTGCAGATAGCCTTTGACGTCAACATCAGTCTATCCACTGGCCCAAAAGACAGCGTATAAAGTGTTTAATTCCGACACTGGTGGACAAGACAACTTGTGGAATTATACCAGACTAAACAGCATCCGATGGCGCGGGGCATTGCTTACGTTATGGCAATGGAGATTCGAAGACGAACTACACTAACCGTGTGCTATTTTCTGCCTTAAAACAATATTTATTTTCACATGAACGAAAGTGGATTTGCGAACAGGCGCAACGCATATGTAAACACTGCTTCACAAAAGTGTACAAAGTCTGAACAAAATTTGGCAGGTATTCAGTGCAATACAAATACATTCGGATTAAACATCAAAATAGAACAAAAAAGCACAATATATCTATATGTAAATAACAATAAATAATATAAATAATTAAATTATTATTATGTTTTCTAATTATCTTGTGACTTGTCTTTTCGTAGTAAGGTAATACTCAAACGAAAGTACCCCACTTGGGGTACTTTGTTTTCTCTTGACACCAATCAATGATTGAGAATTAGATTTCGCTGATATTATTTCTTGTCAACGAGATGAAAAGTCCGTCCTTACAAAAAAATACGATTAAGAGGTTTTCCTTGACGTGAAGTTCGCCTCATTCATTTCCAGCTAATCTATACCATATAGAAATGTAACCGTATTTGCGATGTTTTTGTATCGGTGAAGTAGAATCAAGTAAACATATCTGCCCTCAAATTCAGGAAGGAATAAGTATACTTTGACACCCTTATAACCGTTGCAAATGTATACGGCACGAGCGGAGTTGTGATGCCAAACTACATGTAGTTCTATAGTCCTAAGTGGTAGCGTCAAGTTACTGGTTTTAGCTAAACACAAGTGAAATGAGATAAATGGATGTAAGTCAGAACTCGGCTCATGCGTTGCTTTTGCCTGGAAACGGTATAGGATGTTGTTTTGTTCAATGATAAGCGATCTGTTTGCGGGGAGCACTAACTTTGACCTTTTTATCTTTAAATTTTATCTCAATGGGCGGAGTCGTTCAGTTTTGTGCAGGCGGACTTCGTCGAACACCAGCATGAGTTGTATACACAATGATGCGGGCGTGAGGGAATCTCATATCCGGCAATGCGGGCGTCAGGGAATCTCACATCCGACAATGCTGACCGCATTACGGATGGGAGTTTGAGAGCACTTGAAAACAAGGCATGTTGACCTCCGACGACAAACATGAATGGCTGCTTGATAGCTCGCCAAACCTCGTGAAAGTCCGTGAAGAGATATTCTCCGACTGTGTCAAAAGAAACATGGGGCAATTCTGGTACTCTATTTTGTGTAATTTTAAAATCATGAAGTCAACGAGCCATGCAGAGGGAAACCAGAAGATGTATGAGAAGAGCTTAGAATTTAGAGTCTTATACCTTGCCTACATCCCATGTATAGTCTCTGCGGTAGTAGAACTGTGTTTTGAATTGTGTTACGAACTTTCCCGAGCAAGACCTTTGATTCCGGAAACACCCACCCTTATAGTTACATCATAACCTCTCGGCTTATCTCATCCATGTGTTGATAAATCCTACATCTGTATGTGTAGTTACAAATTACATTCAAGACACAGCATATTCATATGAAGAGAAGTCTGTACAGAAATCACTCGAATTGAAATAAATAACTGTAGTTCATATTGTAGTTACTAAGAAGTCAGTTACTAAATTCATCTACGAGTTCAGTGTTGTCATTTTGTTGCGGTTGTCATTTTTGCGCTGGCTTAATAAAACTGTAGTAGAAACAAGTGGCCAGATCTTAGTGCTTTTCCGGTAAATATACCCAGGCGTTATGTGACAAAGGAGCAAGAGGTGACATTTGTACGCCATTCAGAAGTACCTCATGTATTGGTGTGACGTCATCATACGAATATAATAAATAAAAAACACAAATTGTGGACTGGTGTCAATGATTACGACTAATTAGGAAATCCTTTTCCAGGCAGTTATGACGTAATTAATGGACTCATTAATACTATATCGTGGTAAGTGTCAGACCAGGGCTCAACGGGATGATCAACGGGATGATCAACGTGAAGTGTACATTCAGAACTATGATCCGCTCATGGCGTGGGAAGGTATGGCAGTAACCTGCGGATGGTCGTTGGTTTTCCCTGGGATCTATCCGATTCCATTACACCATATTGCTGGCCGCCCGTCGTATATTCTTGCAAATGGCGTAAATCTCCGATCAAATAAATCAATAAGTAAATAAATAAATGTTTGACTTTTATCATCCCATCTAGTTTCTCGAGTTTGCCTACCTCCCACTACACCAAGCCTGACCGGATCTCTTCCTTGCTTCTTTGACTTAATCTAATTTAAATTATGAACGTTTTTTGATGTATAACTGATAGTTTTTTTTATTTAAAGTCACACCACAGATTGGGTTCCATTTTTATGGCGGTTGTTTCATGGGTTAATTTTCTTAAGAAATGTTTGAATTTATTTTGTAACCATTAGCTGTTTGCTGTATTTTTCAGTTCAGTGGCTCCCCAGTTCACCTGAGCATAAAAAGTAGAAATGAACTCATATCACGCTATCGTTGTCAAATGACTGAAAAATTGTTAAGTACGACTGTAAACCCTAAGCACTCGCTCACTCATATCACACTGGTTGTTTCGCAGTGACCAGCTTTTTCCTGTTGTTATGCTTCAGCTGGGCACAGTCCTCAGTGTTAGGCAAATTTGAAAACTGTTTTGTCTGAGACATCCGTCAGTTTTGCTGTTCAGCAAAGATTCATCGCTCTACTTTGGCTTCTAAACGGCATTATTGGCACTTCCGGGTTCACACCAGTTATTCTCATTAGTATAAATAATAGAAAAGGCTAGCATTATTTTGGCTGCCTTACCGTGGCTCGAAATCACCGGATGGTGTCCGGAAACCCCTTTTTCCACGAAATCCTATGTCGTCATACACGTACTGTGACAGCTTGAATAACCATCATTAATGATGAGAATTTAAGAGCGTTGCTATAGCAACGTCCGTTGTGCATTAAGGGAAAAATGTACAAACCAGTTCTTTGGAATGCAAATGTTATTTTGCAAATGAGCATTACGTGGCATCTCCAGGAGCGACCCATTATGCGTGAGTTGATGCACATTGACATCTCCGGCATCACAGATGGCGCTTTGCGGCGTTGTTTCCGGCACAAAAGACAACGTTTTTCGAAAACCCCATAATGGTCTTGTTTAATGAATTCATGATTTGAAAAAAAAGATAAAAAAGGATTTAACGAAGCATAAATTCTGGGCTTGTGTTTTATGTCGTACTCAAGAATATTTCACATATACGAGGAGGTCAGCATTATTGTGGCAGGAAACTGGAGAGAGCTGGGGGAAACCTACTACTGCCCGCGAGTCTCTGAGGACCTTCCCACGTACGACCGGAGGGAAGCCAGCATGAGCTAGACGACCAGCGATGGCTTTAATGAGGCTCCGGGAAGACCCCACGACTTCATGTAGATAGAAAATGTAAGCGTATATATAAAACCGTCTCTAACGATTTGAGCAGTGTTATTAGGTGTATTATTTTCTTCTTGTTTTTCATTTTCACTGATTTTTTGACTGAACATCTTAAAATTATGCTAACATATCAGACAACCAATAACTCGGCCAAGACATACCTACATTAACCTTCCACAGTCATAATGAACAAGTCGATCAGTCATCCGTTAAATCAGCAAATTTTAACTTACAGTCAAGCAAAAACCCAAAAACTATTCTATAAATCAATCAGGTATTCTCATCATCTTCAATCATATGTTCACCATTATTATATACCATGTGACCATCCGCGCTAGCGCAATACCGTTGTTTCCTTTATATATTCTTAGCTTATCGGATTTTCTCAGCAAGCGTACCAGTGTGTTCGAAGTAGTATTATTGCTCGGCGATATGAATCTTAGTCTTCGTTGCCATGGTAACTGATTGGATATTTGTCCAGAGAAGCCTTTTATCTGTAAGATGATTTTTACATATTAATGTATCGGACTATATTACCGACCGCGCAGATATGGATCTCACATCCATTGTTAGCCCCTATCCATCTGCTTCAACTATGTCATTACCCGATTCAAGTAGTTCTTTGGGACACACGCTGTCTTTTTGCTGACGAGAAGCCTAACCAAGTGGCACTTCCGCATGCACAGTGTCGCAGTCTCAATCAGGTCTGTGATTGCAGCGCAGAATCTCAAGGAAAACGCGGCGTGATGATTCACAATCTCGGTGTCGATATTCTGTGGCTGATCATGTTGTACAGACTGATTGGTTTGGTTTGGTTTGGTATTTCTGTGAGTGGTCCTGTTGTACATACTGACATGTTTGGTTTGGTATTTCTCCGAGTGGCCGTGTTGTAAAGATTGATACGTTTGGTTTGGGCGTTTCTGTGACTGGTCGTGTTGCACAGACTGATACCTTTGGTTTGGTATCTCTATGAGGCTATGAGTATGTTATCTACTTGCAACATACTGCTGCGATGCTGAATATTAAAATCTTAGAATTATCAATCAATCAATCAATCAATCATTCGACCAATTCATCAGGAAATCAGACAATCAACAATCGCTATTGAAAATGTATTTTCATCTTCGAACTAAAATTTTGTAATGATCGTACAGAGGTCAGGCCATTTGAGATAGTGAAGATTCCTTTCCTCGGCCTCAAATAGAATAAAACACACCTATAAAGATATGACCCCGCTTTCCTTCCACCATAATGCTGGCCGCCGTCATCGAAATGAAATATTCTTGAATACGGTGTAAAACACCAAGCAAATAAATAAATAAATAAAGATATGACATCTCGTTTAATTGGTGTGTATCAGTGTAATGCTGTATTACGTAAAGAACTCGGACCGATTCCACAAAGCAAATTTGGACTTAAAGTAAAACTAGAAATATGATTTTATTTTTATTTTTGGGACCGTACATGAGAAGTTTGACCACCTTGTCAATGTTATGTAATAACATTATTACTATTGTCAATAAGGACGCTATGCTGAATTTTGACTTTACTCAGAATTGTGTTCGTGGAATCGACCCAGGTCTGAACAGTGTAATGCACTGCTTTGCTTGGTTAGGTGTTTTACGTTGTACATCCCCTTCCCCAAAAGAGGAGAAAATTACAGTGAATAATGCTACACCCTATGTAAAAAACGATGGAAACACATTGGAGAAGACTGTTGCTCTTTGCCCCCTCGGTGTATGATTCACTTATGTGGCGAGCGGAACATCCAAAGCTTGTAGAAAGAATCTCCCAATGTATGCGTTTAATAATACTATCATCAATCTTCAGGTAGTATCTTCCCTCTTTATCTCTGAGTACATTGTTTGCAGTTCAGCTTGTATCAGAGAAATCTTACTAGGAGGGCAAAATGGTTGTTTATATGTTAGAAAAAGTAACCCATGTCTTCGTACAAAACATGTAGGTTCTCAAATTGAAGCCGACTAGAGGACATTAATCTGCAATTATCACCATCCACACTACAGGTCATCTGTTAGAAAGGCCAATGGAGAGAGAGAGGGAAAAGATTTAATCATTTTCCTCGAAATTGACCCGTTTTCAAGGAAAAATTGATTATCGCGTAGAAGCAAGATGAACGCGGCATACTCTGATGGTGTCTATTTTTTACAATCTTCCCTCAGATTTTTCTAAAATTGATTCTGTTCAACTTGCCAAACATCTGCAAATGGGCGTTCAATGGCAAGGCAAACCAATCAAGTTTTATTTCCTCGAAGTATCCCCGAAATCGACTCTAAGACCGTGGGTGTAATTTTTCCAGCTGTCATGTCAGAATCTTTGAATCAGGCCATTATTCAGGCCTAAGCATTCCGGGAAATGTGCCATATGTATATGTTAACGCTGATGGAACTGAACAAAAAGAAAAAACTCGGTGATAGATAACCCGAGGCACTGATACTATTTTACTGTAAATGAAATGTATGGCATGATGGTAGCGTAGCGAGTTAAATTACATAGATACGTTGGACTTGCCCCTGTGTCTTTCCAAAGGACCATCTGCCCCATGTACCTGAACTGTGTGTAAAAGTTTAGCCAACGAAACTAGATTATTGTGTTATACTTAAATATGAATTTAATTTCTTAATTTTCTTTTCATAGTTACTTAAATTAATTAGTTAATTAGTTCACTTAAACTGTGAAGGCTCATAATCTGAGACTGTCACAAGGACATTCCGCGGCTATCGGCAATACAGTGAAACCACACAAGCGGTTGTTGCTTGACACTTATGACCTCTTGGAATATGTGGCCCCTTGGAATCTGTTGGTTCTCTGAATCTCCAGGTTCGTGAAGTCTATGGCCTCTTGGAATCTATTGGGGTCTATCGCCCCTTGAAATCTATACCTTGTAGGAATCTGTGCCTTGTATAAATCTGTGTTACCGCTGTGGTTTTACTCTCTCTGTGTTATTATATCGTAGGATATATCATATCACGCCATACCGTGGCGTGACCTGTAGAAATCTGTTTCTTGTAGGGGTCTATGGGGTGTAGGAATCTATGGCCTGTAGGAATCTGTGACTCGTGTCAGCCTTTGAACCTGGCCTATAGGAATCTGTGACTTGTGGCAGCCTTTGAACCTAGCCTATAGGAATCTGGCCTGTAGGAATCTGACCTGTAGGAATCTGTGACTTGTGGCAGCCTTTGAACCTGGCCTATAGGAATCTGTGACTTGTGGCAGCCTTTGAACCTAGCCTATAGGAATCTGGCCTGTAGGAGTCTGTGACTTGTGGCAGCCTTTGAACCTGGCCCATAGGAATCTGGCCTGTAGGAATTTGGCCTTTAGGAATCTGTGACTTGTGGCAGCCTTTGAACCTGGTTTGAAGGTATCTGGCCTGTAGGAATCTGTAGCCTGATAGAATTTCTGGCCTGTCGGGATCAGTTTGGACAGATCAATGAATGGATCTTAATTTTAAGATTTTTAAGAAGGCTTAGGATGAATTATCCAAACACCATTATCTTTTGGTCAATGGTTTCACGTATTTACCTTTTGGACTCCGACAAACGCAGTCGTAAATACACACACTTTGAAATACAACGCTACGACAATAGAAGTGTTCGTTTGTGACGTGACGTCGTCGCTTTAGGCATGGCATTGTCGCTCTTGAGCACATGATATGCAGAACCGTTTGTTGACGAGTGTATTAAAAGTTAAAAAAAGTTAAATCTTTATACCAGTATTGGCCATATACAAAAGTAATAGCATTTTAGTCCAGACTAAACTTAATACAAAGCTTAAATGTTAATGCACTTTTGAACAGCTGGTTTCAGAACATTAATTAACGATTTAATTATCTCATGGAGTTATCTTTTCTGCCATTTCGAATGACAAGATAGTAACTGATCTTCAACATGTAAATTAGGGCTTGGTCAACATTAGGGAAAACACGCCTTACATACAGCCCGACAGCCCAACTTCCTCACTCATATGAGTACATTTGCGTGTAGTCAATTGAAGAGAAAGATATTTGTTCGTCTATAAGCCAGAGCAGAGTCTTACCCATCCATGTTAAAAACGCAGAATCTCCTCCTTTAATCTCCTCCCTCTACAAAATCTGCAGCAGAGAGACAACAGGATAATGTAACATGGATGCCAGTCACAAAATCAGTTTTGGTCTTCCTGGAACACGAAGTTATCTCAACCTCTATTTTGAAAGCGAATTCCACTTTTTGTCTGTCTTGCCTATTTTAATTACCCTTGCTGTACGAACAGGTAAATTTGATGAAACATCCACTTCAGCCTATGACATTGGGCTAGCGGGCTTAATGGATACGAACAACCAACTCTGGCTCATGTAAAATCATCCAGGCTATGTGGTAGTATTTAAAAAATACCATTACCTAATTTCCATCCATCGACGAGGCGCTAATTCACTTGAATATTCATATGACCTGTTGTAGGTAGCACTGAAATGTAATCCAAACTAATTAGCTATTTATTTCGAGAAATGCTGGTTGATTCCAGATCCGACCTGGAGCCAGGTCTGGAATTTGCTGACAACATTTAAAAAATTAGGTCACATGTCCACTGGATACCTCTGCTGCAGAAATACCGAATGTTTCTATTTGATTGTAAAGATAAATCCCTGAGCTAGGGCTTCTGTCAGTAGCAGAGACTGTTTTTTTTGGGGGGGGGGGGGGGGGAATGGGGTTGCCGAATGTGCACAATAGACTCAGTCACGAGGGCGCTGTGACATGTTGCATTATTCATCTACGGAGCTGCGTTTTATGTATTTTTTGGGGGGTGAATATGAAAAATCTTCGCACTCATTTGCGGACAAAGAACCAACTTCATTACTCCGTTTACGCAGGATTCACTCGAAGATAAAAACGTGATTCCGTCATAAAAGCGGCTTAGTGTTACGTCCCTTTGTCATGCAATGGAAATGCAAACGATCAAATTGTTGTTGCGGCTGGCTTTTTCTGTCCAATAGAGAATAAAACTGGAAATAAAACTATAGGAGAGATGTACTGGCCACTGAGAGCAAAATGAGCAAGGTATTCCTACGACTCCATTTGATGTTCGATATACCTAACTTGTGCATAATAGCGCCATAAAAAACCGAAAGAAGCGTTGGCGCAGGTCTTTTGGGTAGGCATACAGTAGCAAAATTAGAACATCTGGATGTTATTTCTTGTAAACACTGCATATATATTGTTTTGTATGTTAAATTTTGTACACGCATTAAGTGGTCACTAAACCCAAGGTAATGCGACACTTTTGATATTTTGCAAACACAACAACAAGCTGCTGGTTGGGAGTCTGCATGTACAGGTGGCCATTTTTGCACAGCTGCGTGATTCTAATTAGATGGTCCACAATTAATCTTTCATTTACTTACGTGTTAACGTCTGGCTTCACAGCAGTGTCCCACGACAAAAGGAAGCATTAATCATGATGTGTAGCTGAGTTATTTATTTAATTGGTGTTTTACGCCGTACTCAAGAATATTTCACTTATACGACGGCGGTCAACATTATGGTGGGTGGAAACCGGGC
This sequence comes from Liolophura sinensis, assembly GCF_032854445.1. Taxonomy (NCBI): domain Eukaryota; kingdom Metazoa; phylum Mollusca; class Polyplacophora; order Chitonida; family Chitonidae; genus Liolophura; species Liolophura sinensis. The sequence goes on along the minus strand of NC_088297.1, from coordinate 8,691,388 downwards.
ACAGCCCGGGGGAAACCCACGACCATCCGCAGATTGCTGTCAGACCTTCCCACGTACGGCCGTAGAGGAAGCAAAGAATGAGCTGGACTTGAACTCACAGCGACTGCATTGGTGAGAGACTCCTGGATCATTACGCCGCGCTAGGGCGCTAACCAATTGAGCCACGGAGGCCCGATGTGTAGCTGAGAATCCCCGTAAGGTAGAATATCTTGTTGCCTGATTTGTTGCCTTTCAATCGCTGGGACACCAGAAGTGCCGGTTAAAACTCGACTTTCGACAGGGAATTTGTAGAGTGCCCCGCTGCCAGTGTTTGTACAGCCATGATGATAACAAGCGGTCGTTAGGGACACTCTTGTCGCCGTGTGCGCAGTCAGACTTTCGAACATATCTGTACGCGACATGCGAGAATTTTCGTCATCAACTTGCCAAAGGTCTGTGGTTTTCCCCTGCAATCGTATTTTTCTACCCGTAATACCGACGACCATCGTATAAATGAAGTATTCTTGAGTATGGCGTTAACCAATCAATCAACAAACCAATCAATCAAGTTCTTCCTCATTGCAGTGTGGTTCAAGGCCGTGCAGGCTCTGGTGGCCGTAGGGTTAGGGTGCGGGCTCCTCGCTCTTCTCTTCGCCACGTGCTCTCTCTGTTGTGAGACCAAGAGGTGTAACTTGAGCGCTGCCATATCAACTGTACTCATCCTAGCCTGTAAGTATCTTTATAATATGGACGACTCATCCTGGCCTGTAAGTATTGTGGTAATGTGGACGACTCGTCCTGGCCTGTTAATATTGTGATAATGTGAACTCGTCATTCTGGCTAGTATTGTGATCATGTGCACTACTCGTTCTGGCCTGTAAGTATAGTGATAACGTGAACTACTCATCGTAACTTATAAGTATTGTGATAATGTGAACTCCTCATCCTGGCCTGTAAATACTGTGATAACGTGAACTCCTCATCCTGGCTAGTATTGTGATAATGTGCCCTACTGATCGTAACCTCTAACTGTTGTGATAATATGGCCTTCTCATCGTAACCTCCAAGTATTGTGATACTGTGATCAACAAATCGTACCCTCGAAATATTGTGATAATGTGAACTTATCACCCTGGTTTATAAGTATTGTGATAATGTGAGCTACTCATTCTGACCGGTAAGTATTGTGATAATGTGAGCTACTCATTCTGACCGGTAAGTATTGTGATAATGTGAGCTACTCATTCTGACCGGTAAGTTGTGATAATGTGAGCTACTCACCCTGGCCTGTAAGTATTGTGATAATGTGAACTCCTCATTCTGGCTAGTATTGTGATAATGTGAGCTACTCATTCTGGCCTGTAAATATTGTGATAATGTGAGCTACTCATCCTGGCCTGTAAGCATTGTGATAATGTGAGCTACTCATTCTGACCGGTAAGTATTGTGATAATGTGAGCTACTCATCCTGGCCTGTAAGTATTGTGATAATGTGAGCTACTCATCCTGGCCTGTAAGTATTGTGATAATGTGAGCTACTCATCCTGACCGCTAAGTATTGTGATAATGTGAGCTACTCATTCTGACCGGTAAGTATTGTGATAATGTGAGCTACTCATCCTGACCGGTAAGTATTGTGATAATGTGAGCTACTCATTCTGACCGGTAAGTTGTGATAATGTGAGCTACTCATTCCGACCGGTAAGTATTGTGATAATGTGAACTACTTGTCAGTTTTAGGAGTTTAACCAAGAAAAGTACATTACTAAATTAAGTGTTCAAATTGGAAAGTTGATATTATGGGCCGTATTTTGGAATAATATTGGGAAAGTATTTGGTGAGTTCCATTCACATTTTACGTAACCAAATCTTTAAAACAGCTAATCTGATACATGCAGTATACTCAGGAAATCCTGAAACAAAACGAAAAAAAAAAAGAAGTAATGAAAACCTAAAATCATTATACATGTAGCAAAACATGGCTCATTAAAATCCACCTTATCATCTGAACATTTAACTGCGTGCGTCGCTAAAAAAAATGTGTAGTTTCCCATTGTCTTTCTATTAATGCTTCATTCATATTTATCCGAGTCGTATTATTGTATCGCGCTGTCCTTCCGTCCGTAAACTTTGCTGGAATTAAGTATGTATCTACAGAGCATTGAAACGAGATACTTGTATACATGTGCTATCCGCGGGCGCACAAGACTTAAAATACATCCCGCCGGAAAAGACTAAAGAGTTATGCCCCCTGTTTTGGCTATGTTAAGTTTCTTGTCACCAACACTACGTCTACAAAGTTCCAGTTAGAGGGTGCTAAACTCGAAATGCTTATGAAGGTACCCTGAAGCCTTATGAAAATGGATCCCAACAGACATATTTTCAGATCCCCAAAATCTTTTGTTTTTTTTTCACCTTACGCCTTGCATTGTGACCGGTGTTTTGACTACTTTCAGTCATGAAAGCAGAATAGGTTTGTTTCTTTCATTAAAAAAAAATCTAGAATAGAGCTCTGCTATTACTGCTGAATGTTAGTACTAAAGCGATTCCTGTGACACCATAATATGACAAGAAACATATTGAAATCCACCCGACGAATCAGATCGTTCAAACTTGCATTATCGCCATTATAGATCAAGTGATGACGTCATCGCGTTATGGCCACATGTACCTTCTTACACATACGCATACAGCCACTGTCCATGAACGGGAGTTTTCTTCTCTTCTGTGGCATAATATTGAAAAACATTCTTAACTTTACCTCGAGTGTTTCAACACGCTTCGAAGTTATTTTGCCAAACAACCTCCAGTTTAAGATGTTACCTCGTAATGTCACCCGCCACTCAATAATTTGGATCACCTCAATTTTGTTGTGTTTTTTGTGTCTGTGTTGTGCCTGATTATGACGTTTTTATGTTATGCTTTACCGTTGTCAATTCAAGTCCAGCCTGTGTCGGATTTCTTTCCGAGATTCCATTCCTGAGAACGCCTGCCTGCAACCTGCGAGTGGTCGTGGGTGTCCTCACTGGCCGATTCCCACCCTCCAAAATACTGGGCGCCGTCGTATAAATGAAATATTCTTGAGTACGATGTAAAACACCAGCTAAATGAATAAATGAATACATAAATGACGCTTTTTAAATTTGTTTGCTTGTACCTTTTTCTTTAGGATTTCTTTTCCTTCTCTTTTCAGTTCTGTGCATTGGTATCGCTATAATTGTGTATGGCGCCAAGGCGAACTCCGAATATGGAGTGAACATTGGGCTGAAAATGAACATGGGCCGGAAGTTTGGCTGGTCCTTTTGGTTGGGCGTGGTATCTGCCGCTCTCATTCTGCTTACCTCGACGATGTACGCCTGTGATTGTAAACGACGACCAGGCGTATAGCAACAACAACAACAATAACAACAGCAGTAGAAAAAGGCCCAGAGCGGCTACTGTGTATAACTGACGAAAAAAAAACAAACAAAAAAAACAAAACAAATCAAAACAAAAATTACGAACTGTTTCATACACATTTATATATGTACTTAATCTGATCATACAAATTTTAGTAGCTAAAAATATTAACTTGAAAATGGAATTTCTAAATGGATTGTGTGATGTGTAGAAAATAATAGATTATGATACAGGCAGATATATATATATCAGCTCGCTGACGTACCCATATTATTTGTCCGTCTAGCGATGGGGAACAAAATCGTCAGGACTGCGGAAATATTTTTACAACAGCAATCAGTGAACTCGTTTTCAGCAAAGATCAACAATTCTGGGAAACAAGCAAACAAAGACTTGAAGGGAACAATTTTGCTGAAAATGCAATAACTCCAGTACTTGCATACTCATATACATAAATAAACACATCATAAGCTGGAAAACTCAAGGTAAGCCTTATCTTATAGTCTGGCACTCTTAATTAGAGAATTTCTGGATTATGTTCTGGAATGTGACATAGCAACGCAGAGCCTAAATCGTGACAACAACAATAACGCATATTTAATCTCCGAATGCCGAGTGCGGGTGCCATATTCATATATTTAAAATCTACGTAGCTTGACACTGGTTCAAAATGTATGCGTGTGTATGAGTGAGTGGATAATCTAAACAAATAGATCTTGAGATTTACCTATGGCCATTATTCTTACACGATTAATAAATTTGAGTATGTGGGGGGGTGGGGGGGGAGGGTGAAGGGGCGGGGGAGTCGGACTCAGACAACCTTGACGAGTCATTTAATTTCATTTCATTTAATTTGTGTGTTTTTTTTCTCTTTTTTTTTGGTGGGGGGGGGCGATCATCTTTTATTCATCGGTCGTACATTAATATATGGACGTTAATATCCGCGTTTGAATAATATTGGTTTTTGTTTCACCTATTGCTATATCAAAGTAAAAAAAAAAGAAAAAAAGTGTCCATGGTACTCGTGTAGTCAAAGGTGTGTATACCGCTTACAAATTTTTCAATACGCTTTAAGAGTAGGTCGACGATTTCCTTTTTCTAACATAACGTTTGTCACTTTAATGGCCATAAGACGATGATTTTTATGTCTACTCAATTATACAGCATGATCATTTATCTTTCAAATGAGTTTTGGAGTTAATAAGCGTGTAACATAGTGACGTCACTTCCGTTATGCTACGCCTTAGAGAGAACCAATGGGAAAATTGGAATCTGGTTAATTCTGCTCTGATACAATATAATAGAAATCAGCATTGTTTTGCTTTTTTTTTTTTCAAATTATTTCACTGGAATAAACATACTTAAAAGCATAAAACATGTTTAAAAGGATAAAAACTCGCGGGAAATTTTGATGAAATAAACAGATACATTCTATATGGAAAGAATCAAACTTAATGAGAGCTCATAACTTTTACTGTGACTGCGGTAAACAGCTTGCATCAATCCCGATGGACGTAACAGTACTCAGCAGTCCATGCGCCATCTTGTAAGCTGCATGTGGCCTCTCCGCTCTTAGGTAACCAAGCTGTAGTCACGCCATTGTTGGAATGGCCAATTTGAAGCATATTCACATATATTTCCCTCATATTTATTGGGCATAATGCTAAAGGGTACACTAATTACATAATGTAACGGACATCCCGTTTGCACGAGTAGCGTAGCGTGCGGTAGTGACCAGATAAGCACATCACTTTACCGTTGACAAAAATAAATACCTTTCCTCGAAGCTACCTGTCTTAAGAGCGAGTCAATTTCTGGAAGATTTATTAACCATTCTTTATGCATCTCTCTCCCTCTCTCCCTCCCCCTCTCCTTCTCTGTCTATATATATATACATATATATATATATATATATATATATATATATATATATATATATATATATATATATATATATAGACACGAAATCAGACGGCTATTCTTTTAACTTTAACTTGGCACTTCACACTTCACCCCTCCCCCAACTCCACCCCCACTCAAACTCAACCATCCCTCTCCCACCTTCATCCACCCCCACTTTCACATGCCACTGTCACTTTCGCCACGCACAAACAACATCTCGTTAACAAATGTTACACAAGAACGAAATAAACGTTGTTGTTTTCGTAAGCCATGTATTTTACTAAATGTATTTTTTTATAGAATAACGTCACACTGTTAATGTCTTGCCATCGTTGGCCTGTCTGGTGCTCTGTTTTGTTCCTAAATGGTTTTAAAGATCGTTGAAATCTTCATCAAAGGCAGTTTTTGCAAAAAAATGTGACTTGTATTATAACAAGGGGTATTCGTATATGCGCATTTGTTTGTGAAATGCCATTTATGTTTTAACTAGTATCTTTCGTGGACAACTTCGTCTGTATTTGTGGTTTTTGTAGCTATATTCTTTTGGGAGAAATAAAAGATATCGTTTCCGTATAGAAACTTTTAGTTTTAGTAGCAGGGAATTTTTTTAGGTCAGCGATATGAGTAACTTCTCAATTTTTTTTTGGCGATACTTGTAATAAGTAAGAGCAAACCATTGCGTTATCTATGTTGAGGCTATATCAATGTGTTCTTTGTTACAACTAATGTCTTCTCTTGTCACGCGGTTATATTTTCGCTGGAGAATTTTTTCCCCATTAGTTATGTTTTATTGCATAATATCACATGGTGTAAATAAATATACGTCATATTTTCTGTTGAACTGAAACTGAACCATGTAAACAATCATTGGCTTTGACATACGCAATGCTGATCACTGAAATTCGTACCTTTTCAAACACATTTGTTCTTACCTTTTGAAGAGCTGCGTTTAAAATGAGTTATGCTTCATTCTGCTGTGTGTTGTAAGCTCGAGTCACTTCCAACAGACATAACTGAAGTTGTTTGCGCACATGTACATTTACAAGGTGTGGAGTGGCTATATTCATTAGGACTGTGTATTAAATATAAATACCTTTCCTCTTATATGATGAATGTGTCTAAAACATGTATATAAAAGCTCTCTCATTATGATGTCATCTTCAAATTTGCCAACCAAACCAATCCTATCGCTTTATATTTTACGAATGTAAGATTATATATACGTCATATCCATGTCACAACCGAACATCTCTGACGTCATGCAAATAGATTCTTTTCATAGCTGGAAAATGACCCAGCAGGAGTCGAAGACAATTGTAGGATGAGAAAGAATCTATAACACGTATATGGCATTTTTGATGTGACATTGTGAACTCGTACCTTTACTCCTATGTGTTTTTCACTCTTGTTTTACGTTGTAGTGTCATGCTGTGATTTTTATACACAGTATCCGCACCGCTATATACGTACACTCTATCATGGTGCTATGTGACCTTCCATCATTTCCCCAAAAGACTGTCCGATTACTTCAGAAAACTTTTTGTTTCAAAGTTTTCATTCCATAACTTAACATATGTTGTTATTAGCTGTCTGGCGACTTTCCCCGAGCAGTTTGTGTGGTTCATTAATTCCGTCATCTATATTCATTGCCCTTCTTTTTTTCGGTTTTTTACGCAAGTTCCTTTGGTACCATTTACCATTGATTGTACGATTAAAGTATTGGATTTTGCAAACAAATATTCAATAATGATTAAGGCGTTGCAAGTTGACAGTTCTTATTGGCCTTCTTAGAGAACCAATTTTGACGGGAAACTGGTGATTTCCAGCTAAGTTGATGTGTACATAGAAGTTGTCAGTTTCAAGTGTTTGGTTACGTGCCTATCAATAATTTAAGTCGTACCAATATATATAAATACGTAGATTAACACACCATGCAGGCCGGAGTTTGCGATTGCCCTATTTTTAAAATTTAGACCCATCAAGAACTTGCAGTTGTCTCCCAGGTTTTCTGTCTCTGTTGCAGAAGTATCATGTGATCACATACCTTGTCGCTCGACAAATTCTCGCCAAATCTCGCCAAATCTCGTGCCGTTCGGCCCTCCATATGTCTTCCCTCTAGCAATGTGCAATCATATTCACTCACATCGTACGTTTTGTAACTAATGCCAGGGTTATGTCTTGTTTTAAACTTGTTTTTAAACATTTACCCACACGTTTTTGTAAATACACGACGACACCCAAACTAATGTTTTCTAATCCCACGTGAAATTATATAAGTATTGTCGTAAGTAATGAAGCAATCAAATATATAGATTAGGCGCGTGCGCGTTGTGGGTTTCCAAAGGTCTCGTCCGTCTGTACCCAAGATGATACGTATATCACTGTGGATTCTTCTCACGAAAGACAAGGCCTGTATTCGTGTTTCTAACATTGTGACCAATAATCTCGTATCTATCACACTTACTAGCCCTATTTTTGTACAGCATTACCCTGATATTCATGCGCGTGACCTATTTTGTGCGATATTTGAGATCATTCGAAATATTCGCAAGGTACAGCCTGCTGGAAAAAAGTATAACCGGTTTCTTTTATTCAGTTCTAATTTTGGCGCCAAATGGGTGTTTCCATGAAGGAATTATTTGATTTGTTGATGTGTTTCGGTGAAGAAGTTTATTTCAGTCGATCCATATCGCTGTACATGAAGCTAGTACAGTTTTTTATGAACACTACGGCAGTAATTTTGTGCACTGTACGCTATATGAAAACTGTTAAGTGGTTTTTGTGTGATTTATAGGATGGACTAGTTCAATACGATTGGTTAAATAACGCGTATGAAATAATGCATGTTCAGTACGACTGATAAACCACACAACATGTTCAATTGGGCTGATATACCACAAAATATGTTCAATAGGATTTGTTAAATAACGCGTATGAAATATGACATGTTCAATACGACTAATATACGACTGATATACCACACAACATGTTCAATACGGTTTGTGAAATAACGCGTATTAAGTATGACATGTTCAGTACGACTGATATATCACACAGCATGTTCAATACGACTGATATATCACACAACGTGTTCAATACGACAGATATATCACACAACGTGTTCAATACGACTGATATGCCACACAACATGTTCAATACGACTGGTATACCACACAATATGTTCAGTGCCACTTTTGCAATACAATTTGCCTGATTTGAAGCATACGACTAAAATCGCATGTCCACGGTTTTCTTTTTTTTTTTTTTTTTTTTTTTTTTTTGGCTTCAACGCGCTTGGTCTACAAACCAATTGGCATGAAAGCCGCAAGCCAACATTAATCAGGAGATTTTGAACATTTAGTGGTAAATGTACAAATAGTACCAACCGGGCCTTTTTTTTTTGTCACTGAGCAAAACACTTGTAGTACTGAGAACCTGTTACAGGTCACGCGTTTAGGATTGCGAACAAGTTACAGGCCACAAGCTAGGAGTGAGAACAAGTTACAGGCCATCTGTTTAGAATTGTGAACAAGTCACACATGCTAGGAGTGAGAACAAGTTACAGGCCACCTGTTTAGAACTACGAACAAGTTATCGACTACATGTTTAGTATTACGAAAAAGTTATAGAACACATGTACAGGAGTGGTAACAAGTTACAGGACACATCTGTTTCGGTAGGTCCACTTACACTGTTAATGTTATATAGTGCGGTACACCAAAAGCTTTTATTTCTGGGTAAAATTTTATTGGAGATCGCTTTTAGCTAACATGTGTCAGAATATGCTTTTCTGATTATTGTTAATCTGGTATATACTTCCTTTTGAGTGATTTTGTATAAAAAGGTATTTTTTTCTCATCTGTTCGTATGTAGCGATTAAAACGTCTAATAAAACCACTTTCAGTAATTTTTGAATTCAGTTTGCTCTTTAAACAAAAGCATGGGTCACTTGGGCGAAGTATTCCAGGCATGGGTAGTCATGTGTTATGTTCCCGTGAGGCAGCACCTTGATCAAGCACTGCTCTATCCGATGTCAGGTCACTGTATCTGAGTGGGTCGTCATGTGTGGTCTTCCCGTGAGGCAGCATCTGGATCAAGTACTGGTCTGTGAGGGTCGTCATCGCGTTTGCTGCATTTAAGTGAGGAAGCGAGTGTCTGACCGGGACATGTAAAGGGTTGCTGCGAGACACAGTAGCTTTTACCAGGCAGGTCGCAAGTTCGATTCCAACTTTCACTGACTCACTTGTTTGTTGCATTGATAAACTTGAATGGCGTCATAACGTAAAGACAAAAATAACAAATCTCACTACATCATAGAGCTTCGATGTCCTGTCATAGGCCACCTAGATTATGCTTTCTCAATCCGTTTCGTCTGTCAGCAGCCTGGGGATGGTCGTGGGTTTCCGCCGTGCTGTGCCCACCGTAATGCTGGCCGCCGTCGTATAAATGAAATATTCTTGAGTATGGCGTAAAACACCGATCAAATAAATAAATCAATAAATCTGTTTCGTTTACTGTAATATGTGACGGATGCTTCATACCATAGCCTACTCATGGCTTCACCTTTCCCCATAGCCTACTCATGGCTTCACCTTTCCCCATAGCCTACTCATGGCTTCACCTTTCCTCATAGCCTACTCATGGCTTCACCTTTCCCCATAGCCTACTCATGGCTTCACCCTTTCCCCCATAGCCTACTCATGGCTTGACCTTTCCCCATAGCCTACTCATGGCTTGACCTTTCCCCATAGCCTACTCATGGCTTCACCTTTCCCCATAGCCTACTCATGGCTTGACCTTTCCCCATAGCCTACTCATGGCTTGACCTTTCCCCATAGCCTACTCATGGCTTCACCCTTTCCCCATAGCCTACTCATGGCTTGACCTTTCCCCATAGCCTACTCATGGCTTCACCCTTTCCCCATAGCCTACTCATGGCTTCACCTTTCCCCATAGCCTACTCATGGCTTCACCTTTCCCCATAGCCTACTCATGGCTTCACCCTTTCCCCATAGCCTACTCATGGCTTCACCTTTCCCCATAGCCTATTCATGGCTTCACCTTTCCCCATAGCCTACTCATGGCTTGACCTTTCCCCATAGCCTACTCATGGCTTGACCTTTCCCCATAGCCTACTCATGGCTTGACCTTTCCCCATAGCCTACTCATGGCTTGACCTTTCCCCATAGCCTACTCATAGCTTCACCTTTCCCCATAGCCTACTCATGGCTTCACCCTTTCCCCATAGCCTACTCATGGCTTCACCTTTGCCCATAGCCTACTCATGGCTTCACCTTTCCCCATAGCCTATTCATGGCTTCACCTTTCCCCATAGCCTACTCATGGCTTCACCCTTTCCCCATAGCCTACTCATGGCTTCACCTTTCCCCATAGCCTACTCATGGCTTCACCTTTCCCCATAGCCTACTCATGGCTTCACCCTTCCCCATAGCCTACTCATGGCTTCACCTTTCCCCATAGCCTACTCATGGCTTGACCTTTCCCCATAGCCTACTCATGGCTTGACCTTTCCCCATAGCCTACTCATGGCTTCACCTTTCCACATAGCCTACTCATGGCTTCACCTTTCCCCATAGCCTACTCATGGCTTCACCTCTCCCCATAGCCTACTCATGGCTTGACCTTTCCCCATAGCCTACTCATGGCTTGACCTTTCCCCATAGCCTACTCATGGCTTCACCTTTCCACATAGCCTACTCATGGCTTCACCTTTCCCCATAGCCTACTCATGGCTTGACCTTTCCCCATAGCCTACTCATGGCTTGACCTTTCCCCATAGCCTACTCATGGCTTCACCCTTCCCCATAGCCTACTCATGGCTTCACCTTTCCCCATAGCCTACTCATGGCTTCACCTTTCCCCATAGCCTACTCATGGCTTGACCTTTCCCCATAGCCTACTCAGGGCTTCACTTTGAGCTTTGATTTATTTGACTGTTGCTTATAAACGCCATTCTAGTAATGAAGTAAACTGGTGTGCCAGTTCCCACACGTGACGAAAGCAGCTATGCACACTATACTGGTGGAAGATTAATGACCTTCAGTGGAAGTTTACACTGCTCAAGCGGTCACACGAGAGTCGTCGACCGCTCACTGTCATCGAAGGCATCGGAGGGTCGCTCTAAAACACACGTACTACCTATGCCGCAGATTTTGGGGCAAAAAGTCGATCAGTACAAATCAAATCGAATTTTTGCTATCATTTTAGGACAGGCAAACTTACTGCCTTTCACTAAATATCAGTCTCCTCTGTGCACTTGTAACTGTTCAAAATCGGTAAATAAGTTCATAAAATTAGTATCCAAATCGCTTTCGTGACTTTTTCAAACTTTGCATTCCTTAATCACTATTACTAGTACCTGCATGCACAAGTCTGTTACGTTTTGGAAGACGCCAATTTGAACTAATGTTGGCAAACAGAGAAAATTTTACTCAGTTAACGAATATGAATTTTTTGCCAAACATCTCCGGTATGGCAGGGAGAAAAGCGGGATGAACCACGGGCTTTTGGCAAGTTACTGGCTAACGTTCATACGTCTGACGGTCAGAGTTGCAGACTACATTGGCGGGAGACAGGTGGTCGTCTTCAAACGCACAATTGGGCAGACTGCTCCTATGAGCGTCGCCACTTACGAGGCACCCGGAATAAAACGATCGGTCAAATTATCTATCCAAGATCAGGGTTAAACCAACAACAGCAACCAGTGGTTGGGAGTCACACAATAAAACACTAAACTTAATGCTGCTGCCCGCAAAGAGTTCTCGCCTATTACCGGACGCACGCACACACACCAACTCGCACGTGTCTTTTCATTCCAAGTTTCATAAAATCAATCACTCTGAGAGCGCAAGGGGTTTGAAAAATATAGTAAGAATTTGTTTATTACAACACATGTAGAACAAATTTGTCTTTATTTATTTGTCAGGCAAATCACAACGACGCATTCCTTGATCAACAAGACAAAACACAAAAGTCAAAAACAACTTATTATATACCGTAATAAGAATAACTTAGCAACATGCAAATAGACAAAGTAAATATATTCATAGCTTAGTCTGTTGAACAAAAGCGTACACCATGTGCGTTTTTGTACTTTGCTGAAATACTTTACTGGGAATAACAATGTTTTTCTTCCAAGGGGTACAAGCCACCTTGGAAAGATCAGACCAAGAAGGCAGGGTTGGTGGGTGGTGGGGGGGGGGGGGGTGGGGGGGGGGGGGGGCACAATTGTACATATCCCAGACACGATCATAAAAAAACGAAAATAGTTCAAAGCTGGAAGAGAGGAGCATCTGTAAGCACAAAAACAAACATATGTCCTGCTCCTGCCACCCCTCTGCGGGGTCTCTGTAGTGTAGTTAGGAATTACTCTATTGTCTTACCACTGTGTCTTGATTGTCCCTTTAAGAATAACTGTATTGTCCAAGCATTATGTCGTGATTGTCCCATTATGAAGGACTTTGATTTTTAAACATTATGTGGTGAGTGTCCCATTATGAAGGACTTTATTGTGTTACCATTGTGTGGTGATTGTCCTATTATGAATGACTTTCTTGTGTAAACATTGTGTGGTTGTTGTTGCATTATGAAGGACTTTATTGTCTTCCATTGTATGACGATTGTCCCATTATCAATAACGTTTTTGTCCAAGCATTGTGTGATGATTGTCCCGGTATGAATAACGTTATTGTCTAAGCATTGTGTGTTGATTGTCCCGGTATGAATAACGTTATTGTCTAAGCATTGCTCGATGATTGTCCCAATATCAATAACGTTATTGTCTAAGCATTGTGTGTTGATTGGCCCATTATGAATAACGTTATTGTCTAAGCATTGTGTGTTGATTGGCCCATTATGAATAACGCTATTGTCTAAGCATTGTGTGTTGATTGGCCCATTATGAATAACGTTATTGTCTAAGCTTTGTGTGTTGATTGGCCCATTATGAATAACGTTATTGTCTAAGCACTGTGTGATGATTGTCCCAGTAGGAATAACGTTATTGTCTAAGCTTTGTGTGTTGATTGGCCCATTATGAATAACGTTATTGCCTAAGCATTGTGTGTTGATTGGCCCATTATGAATAACGTTATTGTCTAAGCATTGTGTGTTGATTGGCCCATTATGAATAACGTTATTGTCTAAGCACTGTGTGATGATTGTCCCAGTAGGAATAACGTTATTGTCTAAGCACTGTGTGATGATTGTCCCATTATGAATATAAATTTCTCTGCCTCATCACAGACTTCTTCCGAAGTTCTTCAGCGTTCATCACTATGACCTCTTCTGTTTTTGTTATTTATTTATATTTTTATTTGATTGGAGTGTAACGCCATATTCAACAACGGCGATTAGCATTATGGATGGAGGCAATCGGACAGAGCCGGGGAAAACCCACGACCATCGGCAGGTTATTTATGTTATTTGTGTGTACTATGAATAGTACGATGCCACTTCAAAAGTTTTGTTTTTTCGCTCTTCATCTGTATCTGTAAGCACATATTCTAAATTAACTAAACAAATATAGGAACAAAAACAAGAAAGCAATCAGAGATTATAATGATGTATATCGACCTCGTCCCTCCTCTCTCCCCTCCAGAAAATATAAATATACCACAACTATGCGCAAGAGTAGATAACTCCTAAAACAGATCAAATTGTGAAAAAAATAATCTCACACTGCACAACTTCAGGTCATTGTGCATACTTTGTGTGGGTTTGATTTATTTATTTATTTGATTGTTTTACGCCGTACTCAAGAAACTTTCACTTATACGAGGGCGACCAGCATTATGGTGGAAGGGAACCGTGCAGAGTTCGGGGGAGACCCACGACCATCCGCAGGTAGGTGTGAGTTTGAGGACCCTACGCCTAAAAACAGCCGAGATGTTTCACCGCACAAATCGGAGTTAAAAGATCCCTTCAGGAAACTTATACAGCAGTGAATATTGTGATTTCACACAGTTCATGTGGTTCGATTTCACACGGTTCGTTTGGATCGCCTTTCACTGAGCGGAAGTCTCTGCTGTGGTGTTGGTCACGTGATTACCTGTTTCACCATCGGAAGGCTCTGAAAAGAAGACAAGATAAAATTCAGGTAAAACTCTTGGGCAGAAGCTCTTTTGACCGCCTTAATGGTGGCAGTGTTAAACTACTGACTATTAGGTTACAATGAGCTGACATATTGATGGAGTCTTTTTGAATGTTGATAAAGAAAAAAAACAAAAAATCCAAATAAATGAACATCCAATATTAAAAGTTTACATAATTTAATATTTATATTCCCCTTCATAATTAAAAGCCGCAAGAGAGAAGGATTGAAATGGCTGACCGTGTTTGGGTCGTTGTAACGCAATCCTCAACAAAGAAGTGTCTTTCTTAGGAAAATCCTTGATCGTGGTTATAGGCAGCGGTTGCGAGGGCGTGGTTATAGGCAGCGGTTGCGAGGGCGTGGTTATAGGCAGCGATTGCGAGGGCGTGGTTATGGGCAGCGGTTGCGAGGGCGTGATCTCCATCACAGACGTGGTGTCCTGATCGCCAATGACTGTCAGCTCTTCCAAAACAAAGATTTTGTTTTTAAATATTAATCAGATCTAATGCGACATCTGACAATCACTGACTGAATCAAGCGTGAAGAAAAACTGGAAAAAGTCCGTCAAGCAGAAAAATATGAAATTTCTCAGAATCCGGATCAGGGTCTAGTTTCACAAAACGACCTACGACAATTTTTTATCTACATTTGTCGTATGATATTTCGTTGAAAAATATCTCACTTGTACCACGGCAGGCAGCATTATTTGGAAGGGGGAGGGAAGGGGTGGGGGGGGGGGGGAGTGCTGGGCAGTGCCAAGCGGAAATCCACGACCACAGCACAGGTATGCACGCAAGTGAGTAAGTACTAGGTGTCTAGATAAATCAGTGAGAAATTAAATGATGGAAACACTCGGACTCACCTGGGCCTGCTCTCCTTAAGGGACCTCTCAGCCATGACCTATCCTTTTCTGGAAAACTACTTATGGTAGTGGGCGGGGCTGAGACAGGGGTTGGATCTGTATGTTGATTGGCAGGTAAATCTATGGGGTGGAATTCACATTTAAATGAGTACAGGTAACATAATTACAAGAACTACGTAGGGCGATAAACTGTCAAAAGAATATTGTGGTTATATCGTGTTAGCCTAAAACACCACTTAAATAAAAAAAACAGGGGATATTCATGTTTGCACCCATGCGGCCTAAGATATGACGTGACAAATGATAACACATGATAAGAACTGCATAAGACATCATTTTGAGATCATTTACAACGATTTAGTTACGTGTAGCCGAAGGATCATTTCACAAAATTTTGGGGCGCAAGTCTGGATCATTTAAGCACCACCACAGACTTAAAACCAGTTGATTTACAAGCCGTGTAACATTCAACGACAGTATCACAAATTATGTCAGACAGTAGCATACCGTCTCGGCCCAAACCGCATTTATCTCCCTGAATACATTTCTTTGCTGTTCATGTTAGCGTTTAATTAGCAGTTTTCAAATAACAAATATCAGGGTCAGTGCAAACTTCATTAGGGGTGCCGAAGGTTTATGGGAGTGAGAAGACGGCATCTCATCGAGCAACGCTTAAAATTAATCAAATCTCAGGATATAATTTCTTTTCTCTGAATTTATTACCGTACAAGGTAAGAATTCAAATTTTGCACTTTCGTCTTTCCCTTATGCAATACATGCTATCTTCAGTTTTCTTTTATAAAGTAGAGAAAAATTATTGAAACGCCGTGTTCAAGCCCAGGTGCTTTCTCTCACGTCCGCGATAACTAGGTCAGCACTGCTTTCATCTTAAAAGCCACGGCTACAATATTGAAGCATAAAATCCAGCGATATTCGAATGCCTAGATCAGTCTCGGTGGTGCTTAGAGTTATCTCCGTATGTTTCTGATTTGAGCAGGAATCTAGTTATACTACAATCCTGTTGTAATTTTGTAACTTAATAGGGGTTAAAATCATCAGCATAAACCATCTGGAGGATACGACTTTAACCCGAAATACACTGGGTTTCTGGAATTCCTTGTAAGTCATACAGTTTACACCTACTGTATCAGCAGTGCAAGCAGTGGAGGAAATATTCTTCCAGTATGTCCAATTTTTGAGAGAACTATATTTACCGCTTGGACCTACATCGCCAAAGTCAACAACTCTCATCTGCGATAGGCTACTGCTTAAACTATTATACGGAAAATACCTTTAACGTTAGAGAGCTATAGTAAACGTCATGTCACCTTGCTCTCGGTAAAGGTAACGACGACGAAGTTTCAATAAAATTTTACTGGGGTTGAAAAAAATCTAAAACAATAATTATTGCAGGTTTAAGATACTTTGAATGACAGTCTTTCAGTGGATATAAATATTAGTCAGCCCCTATCTTTCACTTTAAGGGTATTTTAAAATGGTCATTTTGTATTCCTTAGAATTCCATGCCAACCACATTCATTGCGGAAATAAAGTTACTATATTCTATACCAAATTCAGCTATCTGGAATGTCAATCATATTCGCTACAAAATTCGGATTAAGTACTTAGCGTTTAGGTGAATCAATCATATTGAATGACAGAAACACTCGGACTCACCTGGGCCTGGTCTCCGCAGGGAACCCCTCAGCCATGAGCTGTCCTTTTCTGGAAAACCTTTTGTGGTAGTGGGCGGGGCTGAAACAGGTGTTAGGTCTGTATGTTGATTGGCAAGTAAATCTGGGAGGCAGAATTCACTTTTAAATGAGTACAGGTAACGTAATTGCCAGAATTCAGAAGGGCCATAAGCTGTTGAGAGAATGTTTTCTCTAATTATTATCTTTATTTATTTTAAAGCCCGAAATTTTTGATATTGTTATTTTGTAATCCTTACAGTTCAATGCCAAGCACATTCATTGCGGAGATTAAGTTGCTATAGTCTATTTGGTTTGGCTAGTGGCCTTTATTCAGGTCTCTGTAAAATCAATCTATGGGGCAGAATTCACATTAAATAAGTACAGGTAACATAACTGTCCCAGAATTTCCATCTGTTGCAAGGATCCCTAATGTCCTGTGGTAAAATCACAATCAGTCTTACAAATAAAATTCGAACACGACACTTCATCTCCCAAAGGCCTGACCGAGGAAGAGAACCAATGCTCAAACCGTTTGAGTCTGTGACGGTCTTTACAACTCTAAATGATAAAATACGAGTTACTAACGGTAAGTGTAAGCTGTAAGGTTTGTTTTGTTGTTTTCACAGAAGAAAAACTTAGGTTCCCACACAAATTGTTTATTTATTTATTTTATTTAGGGTTTTACGCCGTATTCAAAAATATTTCACTTGTACCACGGCAGCAAGCATTATTGAGTCGGGGTGGGGTGTGTGTGTGGTGTGGGGGTGGGGGGGGGGGGTATGTAACTGGGACAGAAACACTCGGACTCACCTGGGCCTGGTCTCCGTAAGGGACCTCTCAGCCATGAGCTGTCCTTTTCTGGAAAACCTTTTGTGGTAGTGGGCGGGGCTGAAACAGGTGTTAGTTCTGTATGTTGATTGGCAAGTAAATCTGTGAGGCAGAATTCACTTTTAAATGAGTACAGGTAACGTAATTGCCAGAATTCAGAAGGGCCATAAGCTGTTGAGAGAATATTTTCTCTAATTATTATCTTTATTTATTTTAAAGCCCGAAATTTTTGATATTGTTATTTTGTAATCCTTACAATTCAATGCCAACCACATTCATTGCGGAGATTAAGTTGCTATAGTCTATTTGTTTTGGCTAGTGGCCTTTATTCAGGTCTCTGTAAAATCAATCTATGGGGCAGAATTCACATTAAATAAGTACAGGTAACATAACTGTCCCAGAATTTCCATCTGTTGCAAGGATCCCTAATGTCCTGTGGTAAAATCACAATCAGTCTTACAAATAAAATTCGAACACGACACTTCATCTCCCAAAGGCCTGACCGAGGAAGAGAACCAATGCTCAAACCGTTTGAGTCTGTGACGGTCTTTACAACTCTAAATGATAAAATACGAGTTACTAACGGTAAGTGTAAGCTGTAAGGTTTGTTTTGTTGTTTTCACAGAAGAAAAACTTAGGTTCCCACACAAATTGTTTATTTATTTATTTTATTTAGGGTTTTACGCCGTATTCAAAAATATTTCATTTGTACCACGGCAGCAAGCATTATTGAGTCGGGGTGGGGTGTGTGTGTGGTGTGGGGGTGGGGGTGGGGGGTATGTAACTGGGACAGAAACACTCGGACTCACCTGGGCCTGGTCTCCGTAAGGGACCTCTCAGCCATGAGCTGTCCTTTTCTGGAAAACCTTTTGTGGTAGTGGGCGGGGCTGAAACAGGTGTTAGTTCTGTATGTTGATTGGCAAGTAAATCTGTGAGGCAGAATTCACTTTTAAATGAGTACAGGTAACGTAATTGCCAGAATTCAGAAGGGCCATAAGCTGTTGAGAGAATATTTTCTCTAACTATTATCTTTATTTATTTTAAAAGCCGAATTTTTTGATATTGTGATTTCGTAATCCTTACAATTCAATGCCAACCACATTCATTGCGGAGATTAAGTTGCTATAGTCTATTTGTTTTGGCTAGTGGCCTTTATTCAGGTCTCTGTAAAATCAATCTATGGGGCAGAATTCACCTTAAACAAGTACAGGTAACATAACTGTCCCAGAATTTCCATCTGTTGCAAGGATCCCTAATGTCCTGTGGTAAAATCACAATCAGTCTTACAAATAAAATTCGAACACGACACTTCATCTCCCAAAGGCCTGACCGAGGAAGAGAACCAATGCTTACACTGTCAAAATTTTAGGGTCAACTCGACCTAATTATTCAGGGTCGCAGGCAAAACTGAACCTTAAATATAGGATCGAAAATAAGGGTCGAATTGTTTAACGCTAACAATAAAGGTCATTGTTCGAACAAGATAGATTTTAGGGCTGAAACAGGGTACAGACCGTAAATATTTGGAACCCTCATTTTTACGGTTGCAAACTCAAGCAAGTTTTTTCATTTGACTCTAAAATTTAGATCAGTACATACTGTTAAGAGAAAAGGGTCAAAACTACTAGAAAAACTAGGGTCAGATGTGACCCTGATATTCAGGGTATAGACATGACCAACTTCAAATATTAGGGCCTCTTATCCCAAATATTTAAGGTAAGTGTCCTGTTTCAACCCTAAAAATCTGTCTTGTTTAGAACAATGACCCTTACTTTTCCGATCCTATATTTCAGGGTTAGTTTGCCTGTGATCCTGAAAAATTGGGTAGAGGTGACCCTAAAATTTTGACAGTGTAGGGCCTATCCTGAATATGTGGGTCGATTACTAGAAACAGAATCTAAACAAGAACTGCTTCACTGAGACGCCTTAACGGAGGGAAGTAAGCCGCCCTCGCCCTCGCCCTCGCCATCATACTGATACGGGTCAAACAGTCGTTGCACTATCCCCTTCATGCTGAACGCCAAGCACAACTTCCTCTTTTAACGTCTTTTAACGCCTTAGGTGACTCGACCCAGGATTGACCCTGGATCTACCTTTCCCGAAGCCGACGCTCTACCAACTGTGGTATTTTATTTATTTATTTGTTTATTTATTTCATTGGTTTTTTACGCCGTGCTCAAGAATATTTCACTTATATGACTGCGGCCAGCATTATGGTGGGAGGAAACCGGGCAGAGCCCGCGGAAAACCCACGACCATCCGCATGTTGCTGTCAGACCTTTCCTCGTATGGCCAAGTGTGCTATCGGGGCCGGTAATACTTATTTTGCAAAACCCATTCATGTAGGGTAATATTAGCCCTAGTTTTTAGGGTCACATTGCCCCATTTATTTGACATGACTCTGTTTAATGGTGCCAAGTAACCCTAGATTTTAGGATTGTGGGGCACTAATTTATAGGGTCTGATAAGTGACCGTAATATTTGGAGTTGGTCATGTCTATACCCTGCATGTCAGGGTCAAATCTTACACTCAATGCAGCAACCATTATTGAAGATGGGGGAGGGGGGGGGGGGGGTGTTAACTGGGACAGAAACACTCGGACTCACCTGGGGCTGGTCTCCGTAAGGGACCTCTCAGCCATGAGCTGTCCTTTGCTGGAAAACCTTTTGTGGTAGTGGGCGGGGCTGAGACAGGGGTTGGGTCTGTATGTTGATTGGCAGGTAAATCTATGAGGCAAAATTCACTTTTGATTGAGTACAGGTAACATGATTGCTAGAATTCAAGACGGTTATAAGCTGTCGAAAGAATATTTTCTCTGAAATATTGTGGTTATATCGTGTTTACCGAAAAAAAAAATTTAAATCCAAAAATAGGGTATAATCATGTTTTTGTTCATATTTTCCGTAAACAAGCGATTGTATCAGTATACGGGTGAGTCGTACTTGCCTGGTTCGTCTTGGTCGCCTGTAAAGACTTTATAAGGAATCGTTCTCACCTGGCGACGTACGTGGGAAGGTCTGTCAACAACTTGTGGATAGTCGTGGGTTTCCGCTGGGCTCTGTCCGGTTTCCTCCCACCATAATGCTGGCCGCCGTCGTATAAGTGAAATATTCTTGAGCACGGCGTAAAAACACCAATAAATAAATAGCACACCAGCGTGAAGTAATGACCCAGGAGCCAATGCGGTCGCTGTGAGTTCAAGTTCAGCTCTGTAGGCTTCCTCTCTGGCCGTATGTGGGAAGGTCTGCCTACAACCTACGGATGATCGTGGGTTTCTTAGGCTAGGTCCAGTTTCCTCCCACCATAATGCTGACCGCCTCTAAGTGACATATCCTTGAGTATGGCGTAAAACACCAATCAAATAAATAAATAAATACTCACCTAGTTCCTCTTGGTCGCCGGTAAAGATTGTAAAATGTCGTACCCACCTGGTTCTTCTCGATTGCCTGTAAAGCTTGTATAATGTCATACTCACCTGGTTCCTCTTGGTCACGTGTAAAGCTTGTATAATGTCATACTCACCTGGCTCCTCCTGGTCACCTGTAAGGATTTTATAATGTCGTACTCACCTGGTTTCTCCTGGTCGCCTGTAAAGATTTTATATTGTTGTACTCACCTTGTTCAGGAATACGCATCGGAACTCTCAACCATGACCTTTCTCTTTTCGGAAACAAATCCGGGGTGGTGAAATCTTCTCGGGTCTCTGTATTGATCAATGTACCCATTACAGGCATATTTTCATAACAAATTTCTCACGTGAACAAGTTTATCATTATCATTTACCAATGGTTGGTGGTTTGATCTGGGCAGTTTCTTCATATTATACTTGCAGCCATCGTTTAAGTTAAAACAATAACCCTTGAGAATATTGTTAAACGTTAATTAAACAATTTTTTTTATCTTTGATTGCCCTTACCCATGCCAATGCGGCTGTCCACATGTTGGCATTCATGTCAGCAGCTTCCGGTGTTGATTCGTCCTGTAGTTGTCAGAGTCGTGGTATACTTAGGCATGTTACCAGCTATTTTAAAAAAAGTTAATTTGAAATAAATGTTTGGCTTCTTTATTAATATTCAACATATATTGTACAGCAAAACAGAGACATGGTTTATAGACTTATACAGGAATAGTGTAAACCATACATAAAAGCAGATTTGTGAATACAAAATAATTGGGAACACTTTCCGCCTAAACTAAGTCAGGTCCAAGCTGTGCAAGCTGTAGCGTATTCCTGAATTGACCGTGACGGTTGGCGGGCAAACTGTTAACACAGTACTCGTTCATTGCCAGAGAACAATGATCAAATTCCTACCACCATGATGCTGGCCGCGGTCGTATACATGAAATATACTTGAGTACGGCGTAAAATACCAATCAAGTAAGTAAATAAATAAATAATTACAACCAGCACAGGAAAAGTAGACGTACTTTTTATGCATTTAAAAATTCATGTTTCTTGTAACCTTTATTTAGCAGTAGGATGAATAAGTTTTCCCAGCCTTTCTGAATGGTGTAAATGCTATTATTTATTTATCTGATTGGTGTTTTTACGCCATGCTTAAGAATATTTCATTTATAAGACGGCAGCCAGCATAAGGGCGGGAGAAAAACAGACAGAGCCTTGGAGACACCCACGACCATCCGCAGGTTGCTGTGAGACCTCCCCACGTCAGGGTCCTAGAATATTTTAAAATGGTCATTTTGTATTCCTTAGAATTCCATGCCAACCACATTCATTGCGGAAATTAAGTTACTATATTCTATACCAAATTCAGCTATCTGGAATATCAATCATATTCGCTACAAAATTCTGATTAAGTACTTAGCGTTTAGGTGAATCAATCAATTGAATGACAGAAACACTAGGACTCACCTGGGCCTGGTCTCCGCAGGGAACCTCTCAGCCATGAGCTGTCCTTTTTCTGGAAAACCTTTTGTGGTAGTGGGCGGGGCTGAAACAGGTGTTAGTTCTGTATGTTGATTGGCAAGTAAATCTGTGAGGCAGAATTCACTTTTAAATGAGTACAGGTAACGTAATTGCCAGAATTCAGAAGGGCCATAAGCTGTTGAGAGAATGTTTTCTCTAATTATTATCTTTATTTATTTTAAAAGCCGAATTTTTTGATATTGTGATTTCGTAATCCTTACAGTTCAATGCCAACCACATTCATTGCGGAGATTAAGTTGCTATAGTCTATTTGTTTTGGCTAGTGGCCTTTATTCAGGTCTCTGTAAAATCAATCTATGGGGCAGAATTCACATTAAACAAGTACAGGTAACATAACTGTCCGAATTCCCATCTGTTGCAAGGATCCCTAATGTCCTGTGGTAAAATCACAATCAGTCTTACAAATAAAATTCGAACACGACACTTCATCTCCCAAAGGCCTGACCGAGGAAGAGAACCAATGCTCAAACCGTTTGAGTCTGTGACGGTCTTTACAACTCTAAATGATAAAATACGAGTTACTAACGGTAGTGTAAGCTGTAAGGTTTGTTTTGTTGTTTTCACAGAAGAAAAACTTAGGTTCCCACACAAATTGTTTATTTATTTATTTTATTTAGGGTTTTACGCCGTATTCAAAAATATTTCATTTGTACCACGGCAGCAAGCATTATTGAGTCGGGGTGGGGTGTGTGTGTGAGGTGTGGGGGTGGGGGGGGGGGGGGTGGTATGTAACTGGGACAGAAACACTCGGACTCACCTGGGCCTGGTCTCCGTAAGGGACCTCTCAGCCATGAGCTGTCCTTTTCTGGAAAACCTTTTGTGGTAGTGGGCGGGGCTGAAACAGGTGTTAGTTCTGTATCTTGATTGGCAAGTAAATCTGTGAGGCAGAATTCACTTTTAAATGAGTACAGGTAACGTAATTGCCAGAATTCAGAAGGGCCATAAGCTGTTGAGAGAATATTTTCTCTAATTATTATCTTTATTTATTTTAAAAGCCGAATTTTTTGATATTGTGATTTCGTAATCCTTACAATTCAATGCCAACCACATTCATTGCGGAGATTAAGTTGCTATAGTCTATTTGTTTTGGCTAGTGGCCTTTATTCAGGTCTCTGTAAAATCAATCTATGGGGCAGAATTCACCTTAAACAAGTACAGGTAACATAACTGTCCCAGAATTTCCATCTGTTGCAAGGATCCCTAATGTCCTGTGGTAAAATCACAATCAGTCTTACAAATAAAATTCGAACACGACACTTCATCTCCCAAAGGTCCTGACCGAGGAAGAGAACCAATGCTCACACTGTCAAATTTTAGGGTCAACTCGACCTAATTATTCAGGGTCGCAGGCAAAACTGACCTTAAATATAGGATCGAAAATAAGGTCGAATTGTTTAACGCTAACAATAAAGGTCATTGTTCGAACAAGATAGATTTTAGGCTGAAACAGGGTACAGACCGTAAATATTTGGAACCCTCATTTTTACGGTTGCAAACTCAAGCAAGTTTTTTCATTTGACTCTAAAATTTAGATCAGTACATACTGTTAAGAGAAAAGGGTCAAAACTACTAGAAAAACTAGGGTCAGATGTGACCCTGATATTCAGGGTATAGACATGACCAACTTCAAATATTAGGGCCTCTTATCCCAAATATTTAAGGTAAGTGTCCTGTTTCAACCCTAAAAATCTGTCTTGTTTAGAACAATGACCCCTATTTTTCCGATCCTATATTTCAGGGTTAGTTTGCCTGTGATCCTGAAAAATTGGGTAGAGGTGACCCTAAAATTTTGACAGTGTAGGGCCTATCCTGAATATGTGGGTCGATTACTAGAAACAGAATCTAAACAAGAACTGCTTCACTGAGACGCCTTAACGGAGGGAAGTAAGCCGCCCTCGCCCTCGCCCTCGCCCTCGCCCTCATACTGATACGGGTCAAACAGTCGTTGCACTATCCCCTTCATGCTGAACGCCAAGCAAGAAAGTTACAACTTCCTCTTTTAACGTCTTAGGTGACTCGACCCAGGATTGACCCTGGATCTACCTTTATCGAAGCCGACGCTCTACCAACTGTGGTATTTTATTTATTTATTTGTTTATTTATTTCATTGGATTTTTACGCCGTGCTCAAGAATATTTCACTTATATGACTGCGGCCAGCATTATGGTGGGAGGAAACCGGGCAGAGCCCGCGGAAAACCCACGACCATCCGCATGTTGCTGTCAGACCTTTCCTCGTATGGCCAAGTGTGCTATCGGGGCCGGTAATACTTATTTTGCAAAACCCATTCATGTAGGGTAATATTAGCCCTAGTTTTTAGGGTCACATTGCCCCATTTATTTGACATGACTCTGTTTAATGGTGCCAAGTAACCCTAGATTTTAGGATTGTGTGGCACTAATTTATAGGGTCTGATAAGTGACCGTAATATTTGGAGTTTGTCATGTCTATACCCTGTATGTCAGGGTCAAATCTTACACTCAATGCAGCAACCATTATTGAAGATGGGGGATGGGGGGGGGGGGGGGGGGTGGGGTGTGTTAACTGGGACAGAAACACTCGGACTCACCTGGGGCTGGTCTCCGTAAGGGACCTCTCAGCCATGAGCTGTCCTTTGCTGGAAAACCTTTTGTGGTAGTGGGCGGGGCTGAGACAGGGGTTGGGTCTGTATGTTGATTGGCAGGTAAATCTATCAGGCAGAATTCACTTTTGAATGAGTACAGGTAACATGATTGCTAGAATTCAAGACGGTTATAAGCTGTAGAAAGAATATTTTCTCTGAAATATTGTGGTTATATCGTGTTTACCGAAAAAAAAACATTTAAATCCAAAAATAGGGTATAATCATGTTTTTGTTCATATTTCCGTAAACAAGCGACTGTATCAGTATACGGGTGAGTCGTACTTACCTGGTTCGTCTTGGTCGCCTGTAAAGACTTTATAATGAATCGTACTCACCTGGGGCCCTCCGTGGCCGAGTGGGTTAGCACACCAGCGACGTACGTGGGAAGGTCTGTCAACAGCTTGTGGATAGTCGTGGGTTTCCGCTGGGCTCTGTCCGGTTTCCTCCCACCATAATGCTGGCCGCCGTCGTATAAGTGAAATATTCTTGAGCACGGCGTAAAACACCAATAAATAAATAGCACACCAGCGTGAAGTAATGACCCAGGAGCCAATGCGGTCGCTGTGAGTTCAAGTTCAGCTCTGTAGGCTTCCTCTCTGGCCGTATGTGGGAAGGTCTGCCTACAACCTGCGGATGATCGTGGGTTTTCTTAGGCTTGGTCCAGTTTCCTCCCACCATAATGCTGACCGCCTCTAAGTGACATATCCTTGAGTATGGCGTAAAAACACCAATCAAATAAATAAATAAATACTCACCTAGTTCCTCTTGGTCGCCGGTAAGATTGTAAAATGTCGTACCCACCTGGTTCTTCTCGGTTGCCTGTAAAGCTTGTATAATGTCATACTCACCTGGTTCCTCTTGGTCACGTGTAAAGCTTGTATAATGTCATACTCACCTGGTTCCTCTTGGTCACGTGTAAAGCTTGTATAATGTCGTACTCACCTGGCTCCTCCTGGTCACCTGTAAAGATTTTATAATGTCGTACTCACCTGGTTTCTCCTGGTCGCCTGTAAAGATTTTATATTGTTGTACTCACCTTGTTCAGGAATACGCATCGGAACTCTCAACCATGACCTTTCTCTTTTCGGAAACAAATCCGGGGTGGTGAAATCTTCTCGGGTCTCTGTATTGATCAATGTACCCATTACAGGCATATTTTCAAAACAAATTTCTCACGTGAACAAGTTTATCATTATCATTTACCAATGGTTGGTGGTTTGATTTGGGCAGTTTCTTCATATTATACTTGCAGCCATCGTTTAAGTTAAAACAATAACCCTTGAGAATATTGTTAAACGTTAATTAAACAATTTTTTTTATCTTTGATTGCCCTTACCCATGCTAATGCCGGCTGTCCACATGTTGGCATTCATGTCAGCAGCTTGTGTTGATTCGTCTGTAGTTGTCAGAGTCGTGGTATACTTAGGCATGTTACCAGCTATTTTAAAAAAAGTTAATTTGAAATAAATGTTTGGTTTCTTTATTAATATTCAACATATATTGTACAGCAAAACAGAAACATGGTTTATAGACGTATACAGGAATAGTGTAAACCATACATAAAAGCAGATTTGTGAATACAAAAATAATTGGAACACTTTCCGCCTAAACTAAGTCAGGTCCAAGCTGTGCAAGCTGTAGCGTATTCCTGAATTGACCGTGACGGTTGGCGGGCAAACTGTTAACACAGTACTCGTTCATTGCCAGAGAACAATGATCAAATTCCTTCCACCATGATGCTGGCCGCGATCGTATACATGAAATATACTTGAGTACGGCGTAAAATACCAATCAAGTAAGTAAATAAATGAATAATTACAACCAGCATAGGAAAAGTAGACGTACTTTTTTTGCATTTAAAAATTCATGTTTCTTGTAACCTTTATTTAGCAGTAGGATGAATAAGTTTCCCAGCCTTTCTGAATGGTGTAAATGCTATTATTTATTTATCTGATTGGTGTTTTTACGCCATGCTTAAGAATATTTCATTTATAAGACGGCAGCCAGCATAAGGGCGGGAGAAAAACAGACAGAGCCTTGGAGACACCCACGACCATCCACAGGTTGCTGTAAGGCCTCCCCACGTCAGGAGAGGCAGCCAGCATGAGCTGGGCTTGATAATATGGTATTAGAGTTAGCAGTAAGCTTAACTGTTAATGGGCTATATGTAAGCCATATAAGCTTACACACCCCATAGCACCACGTCTGAAGCAGAATTAGGTAAAACAATTGCATGTGAAATATCACGTATAAGACGTCAGAGGTCTAGAATCACTTAAAACACTACCTTCCTATTATATTTAATTATCATTTACGTGAAACCAATGCAAAGGAATCAAATCCACTATTAACAATAATGGATTTTACTAAGAGCAATGGCGATTCGGGTCCAAGCTGAACTGGTTAGTGCTAGATGTGAGTTATACCTTAACAGTTTACCCACAAAACGTCATGTCATAGACAAAAATAAATAAAGGAATACACAACTTTGGATCGAATTACTTTCGGTTAGAAAGGGTCCCCATTCTGTTATAAAGATGAGTGTATTTTTGGGGTGTCTTACGCTGTTTTATTCCCTCTGCTCGTAGGTCTCGCACATCATCAGCCACGGGTGTGAAAACGACTGAAAAGCAAACCAGAGGCTATCATGAATCTAATGTTCATTGATAGAGCTACAATGTTAAAATCTAGAAGGCCAAACAATCGTATACCAGCCATGAATCAACCAACTTGGACGTAAATGCAAGACCACGACTTTCCACAACAACGTTGAATACAATACACCATATAATTAAGGAAGTAGAGAAAGCAGAACTGATCGTGAGAAAATAGATGACGACCAGTATTCCACTCTCCTTGCCATTTTCATTTTCATATA